>NC_060180.1:63260241-63342741 GCF_021184085.1 Oncorhynchus gorbuscha
CAAAAGTTTAATATTTATAGTAATTTAATTTGAATTTGGCGCTCTGCAATTTCACCGGAAGTTGCGTCCCACTGATCCGCAAGATTAACAAAACACACTCCCATTAATAAAATGGGAATTAAAAACAGGTTCAGCCCCTGGTTCGACTGTGATATTGCAGAGTTACTCCACCTCAAGAATTCCATTTGGCGAAAGGCTCGGCACACGCATACCTTGTGCTGACTTGTGCTGACTTGTGCTGACTTGCTTTCGTTCAATGACAAATAAGTGCAGTCAGTCTATCCGGAAGGCCAAAGTTAGTTCATTTAAGGAGCAGTTCTCACTCTGTGGGTCTAACCCCAAGAAGTTCTGGAAAACCAAGACCTGAAGAATAAACCCTCTTCCTCAAAGCTGCCCATGTCCCTTAATGTTGATGATGTGGTTGTTACTGACAAGGAGCATATGGCTGAGCTCTTTAATCACCACTTCATTAAGTCAGGATTCCAATTTGACTCAGCCATGCCTCCTTGCCCATCCAACACTTCCTCATATACCACCTCTTCTAATGCGACTAGCCCCGATGTTCCTCCCTCTTTTTTTCCCCCGTACAAAATTTCTCCCTGCAGGCGGTCACTGAGTCTGAGGTGCTAAAGGAGCATCTTTTATTTAAAGGGGGAGATCAAGATGATCCAAAATGCTATAGGTCAATTTCTATTTTGCCCTGTTTATCAAAAGAGTTGGAAAAACTTGTCAACAGTCAACTGTCTAGCTTTCTTGAAGGTTCCTTAAAGGTTCTCAATGATGTCACCATTAACCTTGGTTCTAAGCACTGTTGTGCTGCTTATTTTATTTACTTGGCCAAAGCTTTTGAAATGGTAGACCATTCCATTTTTGTGTGCTGGCTAAGGAGTATTGGTGTCTCTGAGGGGTCTTTGGCCTGGTTTGCTAACTACCTCTCTCAAAGAGTGCAGTGTATAAAGTCAGAACATCTGCTATCTCAGCCACTGCCTGTCACCAAGGGTGTACCGCAAGGCTCGATCCTAGGTCCCACAGTCTTCTCAATTTACATCAATAACATAGCTCAGGAAGTAGGAAGCTCTCTCATCAATTTATATGCAGATGATGCAGTCTTATACTCAGGTGGCCTCTCCCCAGATTTTGTGTTAAACGCTCTACAACAAAGCTTTCTTAGCGTCCAACAAGCTTTCTCTGCCCTTAACCTTGTTTTGAAAACCTCCAAAACAAAGGTCATGTACACTGTCTAGATTCTACATTTAATGCTTTAGTATATCCGGCCCAAACACTCCCTCCAAATGCTCCTGGCCCGGCCCCTCTGTCAAATTCTAGAACCCATTGTGGCCCGCGAGTCAAAAGGTTTGCCCACCTCTGGTCTAGAAGGTACACTGTCTTTCTCTCAGCACATTTCCAAGCTGCAGGCTATGGTTACATCTAGACTTGGTTTCCTCTATTGTAATCACTCCTCTTTTACCCCAGCTGTCAAACTATCCCTGATTCAGATGACCATCCTACCCATGCTAGATTATGGAGGCGTAATTTATAGATCGGCAGGTAAGGGTGCACTCGAGTGGCTAGATGTTCTTTATCATTCGGCCATCAGATTTTCCACCAATGTTCCTTATAGGACACATCACTCCACTCTTTACTCCTCTGTAAAGTGGTCATCTCTGTATACCCGTGGCAAGACCCACTGGTTGATGCTTATTTATAAAAAACACATTTAGGCCTCACTTCCCTCTGAGATACCTACTGCAGCCCTCATCCTCCACATACAACACCCATTCTGCCAGTCACATTCTGTTAAAGGTCCCCAAAGCACACACATCCCTGGGTCGCTCCTCATTTCAGTTCGCTGCAGAGTCATTGAATACTGGTCACTTTAACCTCTTCAACCTATGGGGGCGCTATGTCATTATTGGATAAAAAGACGTGCCCGTTTTAAGCTCAATATTTTGTCACGAAAAGATGCTCGACTATGCATGGAATTGACAGCCTTGGAAAGACAAAACTCTGACGTTTCCAAAACTGCAAATATATTATCTGTGAGTGCCCCAGAACTAATGCTACAGGCGAAACCAAGATGAAGTTTCATACAGGAAATGCCCCAGATTCTGAAGGCGCTGTGTTCCAATGTCTCCTTATATGGCTGTCAATGCACCAGGAATGAGCCTGCCCTTTGTGTCGTTTCTCCAAGGTGTCTGCAGCATTGTGACATGTTTGTAGGCATATCATTGGAAGATTGACCATAAGAGACTACATTTACCTGGTGTCCCGCCCGGTGTCCTGTGTCGAAATTATTGCGTAATCTGTAGGTCCATGCACGTTCCATTTCTTCAGAAGAGAAAGTCAACTGCCACAAAGGATTTTATCGCCGATAGATATGTGAAAAACACCTTGAGGATTGATTCTAAACATTGGTTTGCCATGTTTCTGTCGATATTATGGAGTTAATTTGGAAAAAAGTTCGCGTTTTAATGACTTAATTTTCATTTTTTTCTTACCCAAATGTGATGAAGAATGATGAAGAAAACGGACCGATTTGTCAACACAAATAATATTTTTTGTAAAAATGGAACATTTGCTATCTAACTGAGTCTCCTCATTGAAAACATCTGAAGTTCTTCAAAGGTAAATGATTTTATTTGAATCCTTTTCTGGTTTTTGTGAAAATGTTGCATGCTGAAAGCCAGGCATAAATCCTATGCTAGGCTATCAATACTGTTACACAAATGCTTGTTTAGCTATGGTTCAAAAGCATATTTTGAAAATCTGAGATGACAGTGTTGTTAACAAAAGGCTAAGCTTGAGAGCAAATAGATTAATTTCATTTCATTTGTGATTTTCATGAATAGTTAACATTGTGTTATGCTAATGAGCTTGTGGATAGATTTACACAATCCTGGATACAGGTTTTTTTCCATAGCTAAACGTGACGCAAAAAACGGACCAATTTGTCAACACAAATAATATTTTTTGTAAAAACGGAACATTTGCTATCTAACTGAGAGTCTCCTCATTGAAAACATCTGAAGTTCTTCAAAGGTAAATTATTTTATTTGAATCCTTTTCTGTTTTTTTTGTGAAAATGTTGCCTGCTGAATGCTAACGCTAAATGCTACGCTAGCAATCAATACTGTTACACAAATGCTTGTTTTGCAATGGTTGAGAAGCATATTTTGAAAATCTGAGATGACAGTGTTGTTAACAAAAGGCTAAGCTTGAGAGCAAATAGATTAATTTCATTTCATTTGTGATTTTCATGAATAGTTAACGTTGCGTTATGGTAATAAGCTTGAGGCTGTAGTCACGATACCGGATCCGTGATGGCTCGACGCAAGAAGTTAATCATGTTTATTGTTCTGAAATAGTTTTTGTAGTTAGATACAGATAAGAGTGGAATTCCTGCAACACAATTCCATAGAAATTATATTTGATATCTGAGAAACTGATTACCCACTTTATATGTACAGTACATACTGTGTTCTTGACATAGCTTATCCTATATAACTACAGCTGTACATACCTTTTTCCAACTTAAAATATTGTCCACTCTGTCTATACACATCACATATTTATATTCTTGACTTTGACATCTCTCGTACTTATATTTCTTAAAACTTCTTGATTACTACCCATCCCGCATGCGGGAGCATAATCATAGCCTCAAACTAATTAGCATAACGCAGCGGACATAAATCTTCCTAGAAAATGTTCCTATTCATGAAAACCACAAATGAAATATATTGAGACACAGCTTAGCCTTTTGTTACACTGTCATCTCAGATTTTCAAAATATGCTTTACAGCCAACGCTAGACAAGCATTTGTGTAAGTTTATCATGGCATAATGCTATGCTAGGCTCTGCTACCAGCAGGCAACATTTTCACGAAAATAAGGAAAGCAATCAAATTAAATCATTTACCTTTGACGAACTTCATATGTTTTCACTCAGGAGACTCCCAGTTAGATAGCAAATGTTCCTTTTTTTCAAAAATATTATTTTTGTAGGCGAAATAGCTCCGTTTGTTCTTCACGTTTGGCTGAGAAATCGACTGAAAAATGCAGTCACTGCAACGCTGAACTTTTTTTCCAAATTAGCTCCATAATATAGACAGAAAAATGGCAAACGTTGTTTAGAATCAATCCTCAAGGTGTTTTTCACATATCTATTCGATAAAATATCCACCGGGACAATTGGTTTCTCAGAAGAAGCGATTGGAAAAATGGCTACTTGTGTACTTTACGCAAGATTTGCTGCGGGAGCCATCATGTGACCACTTGCTCAATGTGGTCCCTTACGGCTATTCTTCAACATAAATGTGTAAAAAGACGTCACAATGCTGTAGACACCTTGGGAATATGTAGAAAGTGTAAGCTCATTCGTAGCCCATTCACAACCATATAAGGAATCATTGGCATGCAATGGGGCACTTCCTGGTTGGACTTTTATCTGGTTTCACCTGTAACATCAGTTCTGTTGCACTCACAGACAATAGCTTTGCAGTTTTGGAAATGTCAGAGTGTTTTCTATCCAAAGCTGTCAATTGTATGCATAGTCGAGCATCTTGTCGTGACAAAATATCCCGTTTAAAACGGGAACGTTTTTTATCCAAAAATGAAAATACTGCCCCCTAGTTACAAAAGGTTAATTTCTTCATTTTTTTATCTTGGGTTTCACTTGTGTATTTCACTGCACCTGCTTATCTATGTACGCAACAAATAACCTTTGATTTGATTTTCTACTATGTTTTACATCAAACAATATTTGTAAAAAAATGCAGCCCTTTCCAAACCTGATTGAAACCCGTTCAGTGGAACTTTTTTTTACACCAAAGGCTCTTTTTCTTCATTTGATGTCCTAAATGCACCTCTTTCATACAATTCCAGCCACGGCACATCAGTGTACTTCCTTTCAACCTCAGTGTTGGGAAGAGCTGCCATCAAAAGCTTGTTGAATATGACGCTCGTTCCCACAAAGTAACATTGTGTGAATTGCAGAATTTGTAGTCTGTACAATCTGCCCAACTTCATGCCTTTGATGGAAAGAAGCCATTCTTGAAAAGGCACCATCAGAAAAATAAGCTTGGGCTTTGAACAATTGGAACAAGAGAGTGACACTAAGATCCCACTGCTATAACCACAATCAGTAAGGACAGTCAGCAACACAACGACAGCGATAGGTACAAACCCTGCATGTGTTAGCTAGTGCACTTAACTGCCGGAGAAATAACCCTGCTTATCTATGCTCTTCAACCTGCTCTGAACAGTGGGAAACGAATGCATGTCAATCTCAGCAGAGGGTTTGACATTTAGAAAAAAAATACAGAACTGGTTAAAAAAAACGAGACTCTTTTAATTTTCTTTCTGAAATCCAATTCCTTTGTGTTCTGCTGTGAGACAGAAAAAAAAGAAAATAAATCCCTGAATAGTTTGAAAGGAGCTCCATGCTCTAATTACCTAACCAGGCACCAACAGGTTCCAAACATAATAAATGCTACCCAGCTTCTTTTCATTACAATAAAGGAAAGTCACACATACACCACGCAGCTAGGCCTCCCACCAGGGGTATTTGAATTTCCTTAAATCAAATCAGTATAGGCATGGCAGGGTTTATTCACTTACATATCTAAATATAGACTTTCATTTGAAACCAAATTGCTTCAGTGCACCATCTCCCTTTACTTGTGTGAGTAAGAACAAGGTATTACATGAGCTAACGAGCGACACTGTTAACTATGGTCACCATAGGAAGAGAAGGAAAGTGACAGCTGCGATAGGAGACCATAGTATATATAGACGTGAAAAATAAACCCCTTGTTATACTCTACCGTAATGAGAATGAGAGAGAGAAAATGAGACTAAGGAAAAAGAAAGAAGAGCAGAGGACTGGTGAGGCAGATAAATATATGAAGTAGACAAAGGAAGAAAGACTGATAGTACAACAGTGGGTTTCGCTACAGCATTCGTTACTACAGTAAGCACTGTGCGGTAGGTAGCTCTGTCTCACTTTGGTCCCATGAAAACCAAATGGAGCAGGCAGAAGAAGTCTGAAATGAGAAAGGTAGTGGTTTGAGGACACCTCCCTTTCTCCCAGACAGACCACCTCATCATTATTGCAGTGGGGGACTGTGGCACTGGTGCCCTTAGTGTAAAGACTGTAGTCTTATAGTCATGCATCCTATTGTACATACAAGAGGTCTTGTTCCGAAATCGAAACGAGGCTTTTCTCCCAAGACCCTAATATATATTTTTTTATATGGACACCTGTACAAATGGACCTGAGGACAACTAGACCCGTCCCCGTATAGACCCAGTCCATTCAGAGTATTAAGTAGCAGCCTACCTTTTGACTATTGGTCACTGTAACCTCTCCTTCTCATTTAACTTTTAATTGCATCATTTTAATTCCATCTTCCATTGATCTCCTAACTTGCTTGCTGTGGCACACACAGAGGCAGAGGCTAGTGCCGCTTTGATGACTTGTGATTGGCCGACAACAACAAGCTACACACGCCACTCTCTTGAAAATCCTGTGCAGCTGTAACGGTTTTCTTCTGGTGAAGGAGAGGCAGACCAAAATGCAACGTGGTTATAATTCATGGTTCTTTAATAATGAAACCATACATGAATAAACTACAAAACAAGAACCGTGAAAACCCAAACAGTCCCCGTGTGGTACAAACACTGACACAGGAGACAACCACCCACGAAACCCAACACATATCAGGCTACCTAAATATGGTGACGAACACCTGCCTCTGATTGAGAACCATATCAGGCCAAACATAGAAATAGACAAACTAGACATATAACATAGACTGCCCACTCAGATCACACCCTGACCAAACAAAACATAGAAACATACAAAGCAAACTATGGTCAGGGTGTGACAGCAGCAGTATAAAAGAGAAAAGTTTCTCTCTCTATTGCAGAAGTCGTGTTCGTGTCTGTACGGGTTCGTTACCGGCAAATCAGTTATAATTACACATATCAGAGACCCATGACCATCAAATCAGATCCGATCCGGATCCGAGGGTCAACTACAGAATGTCACACCTGTCTGGCACCTGTTATTGGGTTCGGGTGGACCAATAAGACCAATAACATACATCCGAGGGATGGGCATTTGACATTTTTTTACTCTTTGAGAACTCACATGATTTTTATTTGAATACTCGAGTACTGTAATGGATTTTTTCCCTTCTATTTTTAGAACATATGTGCTCATTTATCTATATGCCAACAGATTGCGACAATGCCTAATTTATCGTTACCATTATAGATAACAAATCATAGTTGCTAAATTGCCCCATATAAACTGAGTGTACAAAACACTCCTCTTTCCATGACATAGACTGACCAGCAGGGACGTCACTAAACATTCAGAACATCCAGGGCAGGGCCACCCGAGTGGTGCAGTGGTCTAAGGCTGTGCCACTAGAGATCCTGGTTCGAGTCCAGGCTCTGTCGCAGTCGGCCAAGACCGGGAGACCCCGGGTTTAACATTTTCATTGTTTTATTTCACCTTTATTTAACCAGGTAGGCTAGTTGAGAACAAGTTCCCATTTACACCTGCGACTTGGCCAAGATAAAGCATAGCAGTGTGAACAGACAACAACACAGAGTTACACATGGAGTAAACAATAATCAAGTCAATAACACAGTAGAAAAAAATGTGTCTATATACATTGTGTGCAAAAGGCATGAGGAGGTAGGCGAATAATTACAATTTGTGATAAATGATCAGATGGTCATGGGCAGGTAGAGATACTGATGTGCAAAAGAGCAGAAAAGTAAATAAATAAAAACAGTATGGGGATGAGGTAGCTAAATTGGGTGGGCTATGGACTATGTACAGCTGCAGCAATCGGTTAGCTGCTCAGATAGCAGATGTTTAAAGTTGGTGAGGGAGATAAAAGTCTCCAACTTCAGCGATTTTTGCAATTCGTTCCAGTCACAGGCAGCAGAGAACTGGAACGAAAGGTGGCCAAATGAGGTGTTTTAGGGATGATCAGTGAGATATACCTGCTGGAGCACGTGCTATGGGTGGGTGTTGCCATCGTGACCAGTGAAGCTTTACCTAGCATGGACTTGTAGATGACCTGGAGCCAGTGGGTCTGGCGACGAATATGTAGCGAGGGCCAGCCGACTAGAGCATACAGGTCGCAGTCGTGGGTGGTATAAGGTGCTTTAGTAACAAAACGGATGGCACTGTGATAAACTGCATCCAGTTTGCTAGATAGAGTATTGAAAGCTATTTTGTAGATGACATCGCCGAAGTCGAGGATTGGTAGGATTGTCAGTTTTACTAGGGTAAGTTTGGCGGCATGAGTGAAGGAGGCTTTGTTGCGGAATAGAAAGCCGACTCTAGATCTGATTTTAGATTGGAGATGTTTGATATGAGTCTGGAAGGAGAGTTTACAGTCTAGCCAGACACCTAGGTACTTATAGATGTCCACATATTCTAGGTCGGATTCATCCAGGGTGGTGATGCTAGTCGGGCGTGCGGGTGCAGGCAGCGAATGGTTGAAAAGCATGCATTTGGTTTTTATTAGCGTTTAAGAGCAGTTGGAGGCCAAGGAAGGAGTGTTGTATGGCATTGAAGCTTGTTTGGAGGTTAGATTGCACAGTGTCCAAGGAAGGGCCAGAAGTATTCAGAATGGTGTCGTCTACGTAGAGGTTGACCAGGGAATCGCCCGCAGCAAGAGCAACATCAATGATATATACAGAGAAAAGAGTCGACCCTAGAATTGAACCCTGTGGCACCCCCATAGAGACTGCCAGAAGACCGGACAACATGCCCTCCGATTTGACACACTGAACTCTGTCTGCAAAGTAGTTGGTGAACCAGGCAAGGCAGTCATTAGAAAAACCGAGGCTACTGAGTCTTCTAAGAATATGGTGATTGACAGAGTCGAAAGCCATGGCCAGGTCGATGAAGATGGCTGCACAGTACTGTTTTTTATCGCTGGCGGTTATGATATCGTTTAGTACCTTGAGCGTGGCTGAGGTGCACCCGTGACCGGCTCGGAAACCAGATTGCACAGCGGAGAAGGTACGGTGGGATTCGAGATGGTCAGTTATCTGTTTGTTGACTTGGCTTTCGAAGACCTTAGATAGGCAGGGCACGATGGATATAGGTCTGTAACAGTTTGGGTCCAGGGTGTCTCCCCCTTTTAAGAGGGGTTTGACTGCAGCAGCTTTCCAATCCTTGGGGATCTCAGACGATATGAAAGAGAGGTTGAACAGGCTGGTAATAGGGGTTTGCGACAATGGCGGCGGATAGTTTCAGAAATAGAGGGTCCAGATTGTCAAGCCCAGCTGATTTGTACGGGTCCAGGTTTGGCAGCTCTTTCAGAACATCTGCTATCTGGATTTGGGTAAAGGAGAAGCTGGGGAGGCTTGGGCGAGTAGCTGCAGGGGGGGTGGAGCTGTTGCCCGAGGTTGGAGTAGCCAGGAGGAAGGCATGGCCAGCTGTTGAGAAATGCTTGTTGAAGTTTTCGATTATCATGGATTTATCGGTGGTGACCGTGTTACCTAGCCTCAGTGCCGTGGGCAGCTGGGAGGAGGTGCTCTTGTTCTCCATGGACTTTACAGTGTCCCAGAACTTTTTGGAGTTAGAGCTACAGGATGCAAATTTCTGCTTGAAAAAGCTGGCCTTTGAGGGTGCGTGTATTGGTTCCTGACTTCCCTGAACAGTTGCATATCGCGGAGAGACTATTCGATGCTATTGCAGTCCGCCACAGGATGTTTTTTGCTGGTCGAGGGCAGTCAGGTCTGGAGTGAACCAAGGGCTGTATCTGTTCTTAGTTCTGCATTTTTTGAACGGAGCATGCTTATCTAAGATGGTGAGGAAGTTACTTTTAAAGAAGGACCAGGCATCCTCAACTGACGGTATGAGGTCAATATCCTTCCAGGATACCCGGGCCAGGTCGATTAGAAAGGCCTGCTCACAGAAGTGTTTTAGGGAGCGTTTGACAGTGATGAGGGGTGGTCGTTTGACTGCGGAACCGTAGCGGATTCAGGCAATGAGGCAGTGATCACTGAGATCCTGGTTGAAAACAGCGGAGGTGTATTTGGAGGGCCAGTCGGTCAGGATAATGTCTATGAGGGTGCCCTTGTTTACAGATTTAGGGTTGTCCCTGGTGGGTTCCTTGATGATTTGTGTGAGATTGGGGGAATCTAGTTTAGATTGTAGGACTGCCGGGGTGTTAAGCATATCCCAGTTTAGGTCACCTATCAGAACAAACTCTGAAGCTAGATGGGGGGGCGATCAATTAAAAAATGGTGTCCAGGGCACAGCTTGGAGCTGAGGGGGGTCGGTAGCAGGCGGCAACAGTGAGAGACTTATTTCTGGAGAGAGCCATTTTTTAAATTAGTAGTTTGGGTATGGACCTGGAAAGTATGACATTACTTTGCAGGCTATCTCTGCAGTAGACTGCAACTCCTCCCCCTTTGGCAGTTCTATCTTGACCGAAAATGTTATAGTTGGGTATGGAAATCTCAGAATTTTTGGTGGCCTTCCTAAGCCAGGATTCAGACACGGCAAGGACATCAGGGTTGGCAGAGTGTGCTAAAGCAGTGAGTAAAACAAACTTAGGGAGGAGGCTTCTGATGTTGACATGCATGAAACCAAGGCTTTTTCAATCTCAGAAGTCAACAAATGAGGGTGCCTGGGGACATGCAGGGCCTGGGTTTACCTCCACATCACCCACGGAACAGAGGAGGAGTAGTATGAGGGTGCGGCTAAAGGCTATCAAAACAGGTCGCCTAGAGTGTTGGGGACAAAGAATAAAAGGAGCAGAATTCTGGGCATGGTAGAATATATTCAGGGCATAATGCGCAGACAGGGGTATGGTGGGGTGCGGGTACAGCGGAGGTAAGCCCAGGCACTGGGTGATGATAAGAGAGGTTTTATCTCAGGACATGCTGGTTTTAATGGGTGAGGTCACCACATGTGTGGGAGGTGGGACAAAGGAGGTATCAGATGTATGAAGAGTGGAACTAGGGGCTCAGTTGTAAACTAAAACAATGATAACTAACCTGAACAACAGTATACAAGGCATATTGACATTTGAGAGAGACATACAGCGAGGCATAAAGTAATCGCAGGTGTTGATTGGGAGAGATAGCTAAAACAACAGGTGAGACAACAACAGCGGGTAAAATGGCGATGACTAGGGTCGGATTAACTACACACACGTGCACACTGCGCCTGACCACCACAGGGGTCGATATCCCTACCGGCCAACCCTCCCTAACCCAGACGATGCTAGGCCAATTGCGCGTCGCCCCACAGACCTCCCGGTCACGGCCGGTTACAACAGAGCCTGGGTGCGAACCCAGAGTTTCTGGTGGCACAGCTGGCGCTGCAGTACAGCGCCCTTAACCACTGCACCACCCGGGAGGCTATATTTTATATTTTATGTAAGGTAAGACATGAAAGATGCAAGTGACTGACCAATTCCAATGAAGACAGCCTGGAATTCCTTGTCTTTCAGAGAGTTCAGGCTCATCACATTCATTACCCAGTCCCTTCTCTCTGACAACCTGAAAGTGGGCAAGTTATGGATATTTAGGGTTGAGTTAAATGTGTGTCTGATGTAAGTGAATAATCAGTGACATTCATCACATAAAATACACACAGTGAGGTTCAGAGACAGAGACAATAGGACCATGGTCGGGTAACATTCCTCTGGGGTTCGATAACTACATGGAAAAGACAAATGACACGGCCATGACAGCGGCCTATTTGTTTGTGTTTGTCACTGGTGTAATAGAGTGAAGTTGGGACAACGTCTTCCTTCTCATTTCCCTCACACTCTTTCTCGTAATTAAATTAATTGAGAGGCCATCTTAAAGGAATTCATTTCTGGAGATTAATAAAGCCTTGAAGAAAAGGTCAGATGGCAAGAAGCAATAGTTACCTCCCCTCCCTTCATCCCCTCACTCCTGTCTAGCCAACCTCAAGGAATATTCTCTCTCTCTCTTTTATCTCTTTCTTCTCCCTATGCTTCCCTTTCTTCTCCCTCTCCATCTTTCTTTCTCACCCCTCTCCCTCTCCACCTCCATCTATTTCTCTCTCTTACTTTTTCTCTCTCTCTCCATCAAATAAATAAATAATTAGGAATAAATCAAATTAATCACGGTTAGGTGAGCTGGATGACTAGTATTGATTGGCCTTTTTCCTGACTGTGGCATTCAGACAATGACCAGATGGATGCCCCACGCCGGAGGAAGTGTCTTTGTCACTTAGCTTTCCCCACTGTAGCTTCTAATTGTTTTCTCTGCCCTGTACCTGTTTGTTTAGGGCTTTAGGTTGCTTTTGTCATTATTAATGTCACTGACATTTTCCTGGTGATGGGTGCATAGTTCTTGACAGTGAAAGTGTTGTGTGTGAGCATAGTGTGTCTATGGTTTGGTGTGTGTGTGTGTGTGTGTGTGTGTGTGTGTGTGTGTGTGTGTGTGTGTGTGTGTGTGTGTGTGTGTGTGTGTGTGTGTGTGTGTGTGTGTGTGTGTGTGTGTGTGTGTGTGTGTGTGTGTGTGTGTGCGTGTGTGCGCGTGTGTGCGTGTGTGTGTGAGTGGTGAGTGGTGAACCTAAAGAGGACCAGGCTCTGAGGGGTGGCCAGTCCACTTCTGGCTGTGCCGGGTGGAGATTATAAGAGTATATGGACATTAAGAGCAGATCGTTCTTCAAGATGTTCAAACATTGCTAGATGACCAGCAGGGTTAAATAATAATAACTGTGGTTATAGAGGGTGCAACAGGTCAGCACCTCAGGAGTAAATGTCAGTTGGCTTTTCATAGCCAAGCATTCAGAGGTCGAGACAGCAGGTGCGGGAGAGAGGGAGCGAGAGAGAGAGAGGGTCGAGAACAACAGGTCTGGGACAAGGTAGCGTGTCCAGTGAACATGTCAGAGTTCCATAGCCACAGACAAAACAGCAGAAACTTGATCAGCAGCACGACCAGGTGGACTGGGGATGGGGGCAACTAGGAGTCCTCAGGCCAGGAAGATCTGAGGCATGGTCCTAGGGCTCAGGCCCTCTGGGAGTGGAGAGAGAGAGAGAGAGAGAGAGAGAGAGAGAGAGAGAGAGAGAGAGAGAGAGAGAGAGAGAGAGAGAGAGAGAGAGAGAGAGAGAGAGAGAGAGAGAGAGAGAGAGAGAGAGAGAGAGAGAGAGAGAGAGATGGGAGAATTAGATAGAGCATACTTACACAAAGGACACCAGATAACACAGGAGAATTTTACGTGATCCTAGCCCCCCGGCACATAGACTATTGCAGCATAGATACTGGAGGTTGAGTTGGGGGGGAACTATGTCCCTGTCCGACGATACCCCGAGACAGGGCCAACCAGGCAGGATATAACCTCACCCACTTTGCTAAAGCACAGCCCCCACACCACTAGAGGGATATCAACAGACCACCAATTTACTACTCTGAGTCAAGGCTGAGTATAGCCCATGAAAGATCTTCTCCACCGCACGAGCGTGACAGGAAGATCACATCAGTGACTCAACCCACTCAAGTCGGGTATAGCAAAATAATCCTGGAACGAAGTGACGCACCCCTCCTAGCGACGGCATGGAAGAACACTACTAAGCCAGTGACTCAGCCCTCGTAGTACGGTCAGAGGCACATAATCCCAGTGGAGAGAGGGATGCTGGCCATGCAGAGACAACAAGGGCGGTTCACCACTACCTGGACCAGACTACACTCAATCATAGAAACTACCGAAGAGATTAATATTCAGTAAAGATTTATAGATTGAGACCGAATCTGCATCTGTCAAATGGATAGGCAGACCATTCCACAAAAACTGAGCTCTATAGGAGAAAGCCCTGCCTACAGCTGTTTGTTTAAAAATTCTCAGGACAATAAGGAGGCCTGGGTCTTGTGACCGTAGTGTACGTGAAGGTATGTACGGTAGGACCAAATCGGAGAGAAAGGTAGGAGCAAGTCCATGTAGTGCTTTGTAGGTTAGCAGTAAAACCATGAAATCACCGAGCATTAACAGGAAGCCAGTGTAGAGAGGCTATCACTGGAGTAAAATGATCAAATTTTGGGGTTCTAGTCAAGATTCTAGCAGCCGTATTTAGCACTAACTGAAGTTCATTTAATGCTTTATCTGGGTATCCGGAGAGTAGGGCATTTTAGTAGTCTAATCTAGAAGTGACAAAAGCATGGATTCGTTTTTCTGCATTTGTGGACAAAAATGTTATGAAGATGGAACAAAGCTGCCCTTGAAATATTATTGATATGTTCATTAAGAGTGATTTGGATCCAGTGTAAAGCCGAAGTCTTTCACAGTTTTATTTGAGACGACTGTACAACCATCAAAATTAATTGTCAGCTCAAATAGCAGAGCTCTTTGATTCTTAAGACCTAGAAATTGCATCTCTGTTTAAAACTAGTTTAAAAGTAAAATGTTTCCCGCCATCCACTTCATTATGTCTGAAACACTAGCTTCAAGGATAAGCAATTTTGGTACTTCATCATCATGTTTCATCAAAATGTACAGCTATGTGTCGTCCGCAAGTGGAAGTTGACATTGTGTTTCCAAATGACATCACCAGAGGTAGAATATATAGTGAAAGTAATAGTGGTCCTAAAACAGAACCTTGAAGAACACCGAAACTTACGATTGTTTCAGTAGCTGAGTTGAAGTCAAGTAGGTCAAGTCCGGACTGGAAAGGTTTAGAGGCCATGACTATGTTTGTGAATGTGTCGAGAGATACAGGATTAAAAAACTTGATTGTCTCAATTGATCCTAGGTCCTGGCAGTTCTGGCCAGACTCAGGACAATTGAGTCTTGGAGAAATACCCAGATTCAAATAGGAGTCTGAAATTTGTATTCTAATGATCATGATGTTTTCTTCAAATAAGTTAATTAATTAATCACGCTGAAGTGAAGGCCATCCTCATTTGGGAAATGCTGCCTTTTAGTTAGCTTTGCGACAGTATCAAAAATATATTTTTATTGTTTTTATTCTCCTCAATTAGGTTGGAAATGTAGGGTATTCAAACAGCTGTGAGGGCTCTTTGATATTACATGGTACTGTCTTTCCAAGCTAGTCAGAAGACTTCCAGTTTGGTGTAATGCCATTTCTGTTCTAATTTTCTGGAAGCTTGCTTCCAGGCTTACAGATTATTTGTTGTGATTGCAAATGTAACAAGAAGGTAACAAGATGGCGGTCAGATAGTCCAGGAATATGAGGAAAAACATTTAGATTCAGAATTATCTATTCCATGGGACAAAACTAGACCCAGGGTATGTGTAGGTCTGAAAACACGTTGAACAAACCCCATTGAGCCGATGATGGCTCCGAAAGCCTTTCAACAAAAATGTGAATATTATCTGCCATGACTATGAGGTCGGATAGGAATTCAGGGAACTCAGTGAGGAACACTGTATACAGCCCAGGAGGCCTGAAACAGTATCTATAAAAAGTGATTTAGAAGGCTGCGTAGATTTCATGACATGAAGCTCAAAAGACGAAAACACGGTATTTTTTGTGTAAATGAGCCCTGTCTATGTTGATAGATGAGATGACAGCACCCCTCCAGCTTGGATGGAGTCCGTCACTCATCAGCAGGCCAGGCTTGATCCTGTTTTTATGAGAGTCCCAGAAAGAGGACCAGTTATACACACATTTGATATTTTAGGAGGGGCAGAAATCTATTTTCAACCAGCGATTGAGATGTGCGAGTCTGCTGTTCATCACTCAGAGATAATTACTCGATGCCAACACATCCTTCTAGCTAAGTTACACGCTGAAGTTATGTTGCTCTTGGTGACCTCTGACTGTTTCATCCTAACATTGTTGGTACTGATGTGATAACAATATGTTGTGACTTTACTTTAATTTATCTGATTACTGTTATTTATTTAACTTCTTATGGCTGGGGGGCAGTATTGAGTAGCTTGGATGAATAAGTTGCCCAAACTAAACGACCTGTTCCTCAGTCTCAGTTGCTAATATATGCATATTATTATTAGTATTGGATAGAAAACACAAGTTTCCAAAACTGTCAAAATATTGTCTGTGAGTATAACAGAACTGACATTGCAGGCGAAACCCTGAGGAAAATCAAACCAGGAAGTGGTTTCTATTTTGAAAACTCCATGTTCCATAGCCTGCATTTGCTCCATTTAAAGGGATATCAACCAGATTCCTTTTCCTATCGCTTCCTCAAGGTGTCAACAGTCTTTAAACATAGTTTCAGGCTTTTATTTAGAAAAATGAGTGAGAAAGATAACATCGCGTCATTGTATGGCCGGGTGCCAGCAGTGTTTTGTATGCGTAACAGAGTTTGGGCAGCCATTGCCTTTCCCTCTCCTACTGAAAAAGATAGTTGCGGTTGATATATTATTGATTATATATTTTAAAAACAACCTGAGGATTGATTATAAAAAACGTTTGACATGTTTCTGTGGACATTACGGATACTATTTGGAATTTGTCTGCGTTGTCGTGACCGCTCTTTCCTGTGTATTTCTGAACATAATGCGCCAAACAAACAGAGGTATTTTGGATATAAAAATAATCTTTATGGAACAAAAGGAACATTTATTGTGTAACTGGGAGTCTCGTGAGTGAAAACATCCGAAGATAATCAAAGGTAAACGATTAATTTGATTGCTTTTCTGATTTTCATGACCAAGCTACTTTATGCTAGGTGTACAAACATAAAAATAGTGCCCCCTAGCTTGAAGAGGTTAACGGGATGGCAGACATAAGAAGTTAATCCATGTCTGTAGCCATGAAGTGCTTCGAACGGCTGGTCATGGCTCACACCATTATCCCAGAAACTCTAGACCCACTCAAATTTGTATACCGCCCAAAAGATCCACAGATGATGCAATCTCAATTGCACTCCACACTGTTCTTTCCCACTTGGACAAAAGGAACACCTATGTGAGAATGCTGTTCATTGACTACAACTCAGCGTTCAACACCATAGTGCCCTCAAAGCTCATCAATAAGCTAAGGACCCTGGGACTAAACAGCTCCCTGGATCCTGGACTTCCTGACGGGCTGGCCCCAGGTGGTAAGGGAAGGTAACAACACATCTGCCATGCTGATCCTCAACACAGGGGCCCCTCAGGGGTGCGTGCTCAGTCCCCTCCTGTACTCCCTGTTCACTCATGACTGCACGGCCAGGCACGACTCCAACACCATCATTACATTTGTCGATGACACAATAGTGGTAGGCCTGATCACCGCCCACGACGAGACAGCCTAAAGGGAGGAGGTCAGAGACCTGGCCATGTGGTGCCAGGACAACAACCTCTGTACTGGTACCCCCTAGTATATAGTCTCACTATTGTTATTTTACTGCTGCACTTTAATTACTTGTTACTTTTATTTCACAGCATACAATGACATTCAAGAGGATTCTGTGCTTCCAACTTTGTGGCAACAGTTTGGAGAAGGCCTTTTCCTGTTTCAGCATGACAATGCGAGGTCCATACAGAAATGGTTTGTCAAGATCAGTGTGGAAGAACTTGACTTGTCTGCACAGAACCCTGACCTCAATCCAATCGAACACCTTTGGGATGAATTGGAACGCTGACTGCGAGCCAGGCCTAATTGCCCAACGTCAGTGCCTGACATCACTAATGCTTTTGTGGCATTGGAAGCATGTTCCTACATGTAGTGGAAAGCCTTCCCCAGAAGTGTGGAGGCGGTTATAGCAGCAAATGGGGAACCAACTCCATATTAATGCCCATGATTTTGGAATGAGATGTTCGACGAGCCGGTGTCCACATACTTTTAGTCATGTAATGTATCTACTTCAATTACGTCCTTACCCCTGCACATCGACTCGGTACTGGTACCCTGTGTATATAGCCAAATTATCGTTACTCACTGGAAATTAGTAATACTAATTGAGCCCATCTACCTCAAACCTCCAATATATGCCTGTTAATTGAACACAGTGATGTCATACCCCAGTCTGGCCAGGTAGGAGGCCAGTTGACGGTCACCGGGCCACAGCCAATCATAGCGATCTTGACATGAAAGCTGTCCGACATCTGATCTGGAGGCAGCAGGTCAGGATTACGAACCTCGGGAATTACCATCTTGATGTAAATCTGGAATGAAAAACAACAGAATGTCTAAATGTTAAAGCAAAAATGGTGAAGGAGAAAAATAAAAAAATGGTTCAGTATCCTTTTCAGGGCAGGGAGAAGTTAATATGGACTTGACATTTATGGTTGTCTCATTGGACAAAGGTCAAAGCCCTGTGTGGGCTGGGGTTTTAATGTGAGGGGCATTCCAAAAGAGGAATAACACATTATTATGTGACATTTGACAAGAGAGGAATTGACCAGCTGAAATTTAACAAAATTATTACAGTCAATCTTTAAACCCACGGGTACTTATTGAGATGGAGGACTGATGCTTTTGGTGGTGGGTCTGTGTTGAGCCATGCTACCACACCTGCAGTTATGATAGTTTACAGTATCATAATTGTATTTACAAGGGAACCTCTGACACAATATGGTAATTGTTTTTATGTGGATGCTGATAATGGAACCTTAATTAATTATGCACAGCTACAGAATGTGAGCTGAATAGCCTGGATATCGGACAAGTAAGGTCGGCTAAATTAAATACACAACATGACCAAAAGTATGTGGACACCTGCTCGTCGAACATCTAATTGCAAAATCATGGATATTAATATGGAGTTGGTCCACCCTTTGCTGCTATAACAGCATCCACTCTTCTGTGAAGGCTTTCCACCAGATGTTGGAACATTGTTGAGGGGACTTGCTTCCATTCAGTCACAAGAGCATTAGTGAGGTCGGGCACTGATGTTGGGCGAAATAGTCCTGGCTTGCAGTTGGCGTTCTAATTCATCCCAAAAAGTGTTCGATGTGGTTGAGATCAGGGCTCTGTTGTTGCTCCTAGACGTTTCCACTTCACAATAACAAACTAACTTGTTGGAAAGGTGGTATCCTATGGCAGTTCTACGTTGAAAGTCACTGACCTCTTCAGTAAGGCCATTCTACCGCCAATGTTTGTTTACGGAGATTGTTTGTCTATGCCTTTGTGCTTGATTTTATACACCTGTCAGCAACAGATGTGGATGAAATGCCTGAATTCACAAATTTGAAGGGGTGTCCAAATACTTTGGTATATATAGTGTATTTTCAGAATGTTGGGTATTAATTAGACTCTTTCTCCTGTACCTACTGTATAGGGATCCCTGTGTACTGTCGGCATCCCACTCTCTCCCTCACTGTTTACACTGTTTACCTGGGCAGGTTGGGATGTCCTGTGACAACTAATGGGATTTGGTGCTCACAGAAGCCCCTTGTTTCCAACTAACTTCAATCGAGGCAATGCCCTTTTCTCCTGTATTGGAGGACTAACCTGAGGAGCGAGTGTGTGTATTTATGTGTGTGTGCCTGTATTGTGTGTGTCTGTTTATGATTGTGTGTGTTAGAGAGAGAGAGTGAGAGTGTGTTTGTGTGTAGGTCTGTGTGTACGTGCGTGCACGTGCCCGCGTGTGTGTGTGATTATATGGGTGCATGTGCGTGTGTTTGTGGAGGCAGGATTGTGATGGCCCTCTCAGAAGGGGTTATCTAATCATGAGTTTGATAAACATCTGTGACCTTTAGCATTTAGGAAGAGAGGAGCTGTCACTCTGATGGAGACACGCACTTTACAACCCAGAGAAGGAAGGAGTGGGACTGGGGAGAGGAGGAAGGGGATCAGGGAAGAGAGGGAGGACAGGGAAGAGAGAAAGGAAGCAGATGGGGGAGAGAGTGACTGAGTGTTTTTTTCCCAACTAAAACAATACAGGACAGGGAGCAGTAGTTGTTATATCAGGACCATCGGTACAATTTGACTTGATTCATTCCTTTATATTACCAGGTGAGTTGACTGAGAATACATTGTCATTTACAGCAACAACCTGGCAATGCTTCACAGATTGTAGTGTAATAGTGTAGCTGAAAGTTCTTAGCCTGGGTACCAGTATGTTTGTGCCAACAGTCCACTCCTTTTCATGCCAAACAGCTCTGGATTTCAGCCTACATAGTTCTGGGCTAGAACAAAAATGTGCAAATGTGTTCTCTTTCTATTTTTTTTTGCAGTTCAATACTGAGGTCAAAAGTATGTATCTCTCTTGCCAAAATGCAATACATTACCTCAACAGAAAACTGCTGCAGGCCCCCAATGTTGATGGGTCCTTCCTCTGAGGCAAAGAGGTTGCAGCCCCCCACACAGAGCTCCTACGTGGGGCCCACCATCCCACACAGCCCATCAGCCTCACGAAGTTGTCCGATAGGATGGCCTTGGCCGCCCCATAGTAGTTTGACGCATACAAACACAGACACATATTGATATTGAAGCAACATAGTGAGCTGAAGAAAGGGTCAAGGTTCAATTGTTCAACTTATGTAGTATAATAAGTAGTTCAGAATGAATGTTCAAATTAGTATTGTCTTTGAGTTTGACGGTATACAATGGCTATATATATATATTTGTAGGTGTTTAGACACAGACTGTAAATCAGAGACAGTCACGTGGGAGAGAAACAGTGGGAACGGTTGGGAGTCGCATATGTGACTATGCTGGGGAATGTTACCACTACACAACAGCTCTGCACGCAGGTATACAATGTCAATGTATACCTATTACTGTATGTACATTATCACCAAGACCCAGTGAGAAATAGGTTTCTTGCCTTGTTTGAGATGCTGGGGATGAAGGCCTTGATGTCCAGGTTGGTGAGGCAGCTCTTCTAGCATGGTGCTTCAGCACATTTCAGACACCTGTGGGGATGAATACATGATTACATTCACAATATACCAATCGACTGATATTGATTCATTTCTCTGTTATGATATGCCACAATTATAAGGAAGAGGCATCCATTTTTACATCAATGTTAAGGCACATATGATACCACCCACCTCCCTGTATCACTACAATGGAAAGGCCTAACTACATTAAGGCTGTAAAGAGTTACCAATCCATCCGGCAGTCCTGATTGGACGAAAGAGGCATGGCGTGTCACTGTCTATGCTAACTTAATGATTTGTCCCTTTGTCTCCGTGGAGACAGCGGGGTCGGAAAACAAACGGCTGACTGATGATCGGTCCGTCCTCGCCACCATGTATCTCTGCACCAACCGAGAGAGAGGGAAGACTAATACTTGTTATAAATACTGATGACTCCATAATGGTGGCGGTGACGCCATATTGGTAGACAACAACATGCCGCCACTAAATTATACATGGGCTAATTTGGCAGGGCCTGATTAAATATTCATGAAGTAACAAAATGGATGCAGTGCTGCGAGACCTGTCTACAAATGTCAAGACCTCAGAGAGATTGAAAGAGAGAGAAAGAAAGCAGGGGGCGGGATTTAGCATCCTCTGTGAAGCTTGTTTTATGTTTTCCTTGTTGAACTAGTCAACGTAAACAGACTTAACAAATGGACAGATGTTGGTGAGGTAAATTAGGTCTTTTTTGTTGGTTTAATTAATTGACGTTTATCTTTTTCCTCATATTTTATTTTTCCTCATCAAATGAAGATGCATCACTTTCAAAGTTAACACGAGAAAACTGACAGATGAGAGATCCTCTCTATCCCTTTATTTCTCTTTACCTTTCCCTCTCTCAGCCTCTCTCTTTCACCCTCTCTCTCCCTCTCTCAGTCTCTCTCTTTCACCCTCTCTCTCCCTCTCTCAGTCTCTCTCTTTCACCCTCTCTCTCCCTCTCTCTCCCTCTCTCAGCCTCTCTCTTTCACCCTCTCTCTCCCTCTCTCAGTCTCTCTCTTTCACCCTCTCTCAGCCTCTCTCTTTCACCCTCTCTCTCCCTCTCTGTCTCTCTCTTTCACCCTCTCTCTCCCTCTCTCTCCCTCTCTCAGTCTCTCTCTTTCACCCTCTCTCAGCCTCTCTCTTTCACCCTCTCTCTCCCTCTCTCAGTCTCTCTCTTTCACCCTCTCTCAGCCTCTCTCTTTCACCCTCTCTCTCCCTCTCTGTCTCTCTCTTTCACCCTCTCTCTCCCTCTCTCTCCCTCTCTCAGTCTCTCTCTTTCACCCTCTCTCAGCCTCTCTCTTTCACCCTCTCTCTCCCTCTCTGTCTCTCTCTTTCACCCTCTCTCTCCCTCTCTCTCCCTCTCTCAGTCTCTCTCTTTCACCCTCTCTCTCCCTCTCTCTCCCTCTCTCAGTCTCTCTCTTTCACCCTCTCTCCCTCTCTCTCCCTCTCTCAGTCTCTCTCTTTCACCCTCTCTCTCCCTCTCTCAGTCTCTCTCTTTCACCCTCTCTCAGCCTCTCTCTTTCACCCTCTCTCTCCCTCTCTGTCTCTCTCTTTCACCCTCTCTCTCCCTCTCTCTCCCTCTCTCAGTCTCTCTCTTTCACCCTCTCTCTCCCTCTCTCTCCCTCTCTCAGTCTCTCTCTTTCACCCTCTCTCTCCCTCTCTCAGTCTCTCTTTCACCCTCTCTCTCCCTCTCTCTCCCTCTCTCAGCCTCTCTCTTTCACCCTCTCTCTCCCTCTCTCAGTCTCTCTCTTTCACCCTCTCTCAGCCTCTCTCTTTCACCCTCTCTCTCCCTCTCTGTCTCTCTCTTTCACCCTCTCTCTCCCTCTCTCTCCCTCTCTCAGTCTCTCTCTTTCACCCTCTCTCAGCCTCTCTCTTTCACCCTCTCTCTCCCTCTCTCAGTCTCTCTCTTTCACCCTCTCTCAGCCTCTCTCTTTCACCCTCTCTCTCCCTCTCTGTCTCTCTCTTTCACCCTCTCTCTCCCTCTCTCTCCCTCTCTCTCCCTCTCTCAGCCTCTCTCTTTCACCCTCTCTCTCCCTCTCTCAGTCTCTCTCTTTCACCCTCTCTCAGCCTCTCTCTTTCACCCTCTCTCTCCCTCTCTGTCTCTCTCTTTCACCCTCTCTCTCCCTCTCTCTCCCTCTCTCAGTCTCTCTCTTTCACCCTCTCTCAGCCTCTCTCTTTCACCCTCTCTCTCCCTCTCTCAGTCTCTCTCTTTCACCCTCTCTCTCCCTCTCAGTCTCTCTCTTTCACCCTCTCTCTCCCTCTCTCAGCCTCTCTCTTTCACCCTCTCTCTCCCTCTCTCAGTCTCTCTCTTTCACCCTCTCTCAGCTTCTCTCTTTCACCCTCTCTCAGTCCCTCTTTCACCCTCTCTTAGCCTCACTCTTTCACCCTCTCTCAGCCTCTCTCTTTCACCCTCTCTCTCCCTCTCTCTTTCACCCTCTCTCAGCCTCTCTCTTTCACCCTCTCTCAGCCTCTCTCTTCCACCCTCTCTCTCCCTCGCTCTCCCTCTCTCTTTCACCCACTCTCAGCCTCTCTCTTTCACCCTCTCTCAGCCTCTCTCTTTCACCCTCTCTCAGCCTTTCTCTCTCACCCTCTCTCAGCCTCTCTCTTTCACCCTCTTTCTCCCTCTCTCTTTCACGCTCTCTCTCCCTCTCTTGTTCTATCACTTACACTTTTCTGACCAGCAGCCTGTAAGCTCTCCAAGTGTCAAGTGAAAATAACGCACAAGGAATACTATTTGATCATGATTGGTAAATGTCCCGCAGCAGTGTGTGCCAGGATCTAGAGTACCACTAACAAAGGGTCTCTTCCTGAACAGCTCTGAGCTCACCTGTGTTTTTTCAGGCCTGGCGGCCATGATAAAAGGCCCAAGCACAGACTTCCAAATGCATCCTTAATCACATTAAAAAGGAGATTGAAAATGTATACACACAAAATATGTAGTTTGATGTCTTGTCTAGAATCAGACTTTTGTAGTGAACCTGTTATGAGTGCTCAATTAGCATGTAGACGTGGGACTGGAATTCACAATGATGACTTTGTGATCACAGCTTGGTTCAATGTCTGTACATTTACACAGACCTTTCAACTCCCTCAACGTAAACTCCTTTCTGAACTAGAATTGGTTAGTCTCATTGGGTAGTCTCATTGGGTAGTCTCATTGGGTAGTCTCATTGGGATATGAACAACACACGACTATCACCAACACACCAACATCCCTGAGCAGAAACATAAACAAATGCTATCCCAAACTAGCCAGGGAGAAAACCAAGACTAAGACAGCGTCATAAAAACGACAGAAAAGTGTCCACCCTTAAGGCGGCACTAAATCTCAGCACACCACGGTAATATCGCTAATCTCAGCACACCACAGTAATATCACTCATCTCAGCACACCACGGTAATATCACTCATCTCAGCACACCACGGTAAACCACTAATCTCAGCACACCACGGTAAACCACTCATCTCAGCACACCACGGTAATATCACTCATCTCAGCACACCACGGTAATATCACTCATCTCAGCACACCACGGTAATATCACTCATCTCAGCACACCACGGTAAACCACTAATCTCAGCACACCACGGTAAACCACTCATCTCAGCACACCACGGTAATATCACTCATCTCAGCACACCACGGTAATATCACTCATCTCAGCACACCACGGTAATATCACTCATCTCAGCACACCACGGTAATATCACTCATCTCAGCACACCACAGTAATATCACTCATCTCAGCACACCACGGTAATATCACTCATCTCAGCACACCACGGTAATATCACTCATCTCAGCACACCACGGTAATATCACTCATCTCAGCACACCACGGTAATATCACTCATCACAGCACACCACGGTAATATCACTCATCACAGCACACCACGTTAATATCACTCATCTCAGCACACCACGGTAATATCACTCATCTCAGCACACCACGGTAATATCACTCATCTCAGCACACCACGGTAATATCACTCATCACAGCACACCACGGTAATATCACTCATCACAGCACACCACGGTAATATCACTCATCACAGCACACCACGTTAATATCACTCATCTCAGCACACCACGGTAATATCACTCATCTCAGCACACCACGGTAATATCACTCATCTCAGCACACCACGGTAATATCACTCATCACAGCACACCACGTTAATATCACTCATCTCAGCACACCACGGTAATATCACTCGACTACAGCCTCCATCACAGAGTGGTAGCTATAGGTAAGCCCCCCGAGCTACACACACACACACACTACAGGTAAACCCCCTAGCTTCCCCCTGTGATGTCTCAGGACGTCTGATTGATGTCTTCCAACCGTCGCCTCCAGTCTTCTGCATTATTAACCAAACAACCAGGGAATCTCCTCAAACATCACCACTCCAGGGTACCAGACTTTATCTAACCAATCAGAGACACAACAGCCTCCAGTCAGAGTCAAGCGTTGTCCTGGATCTGGGTGACACAGCATATTCACCTGATATCCTACAGCATATTCACTTGTGATATTGATCTAATCTTCTAGAAGTTGTCAATAACTGAGGGACACTACCAGAGGACATTGGTCTAAAAATAATCCTAAATTACACACTGAACAAAAACATATCCGTAACCTGCAACAATTTCAAAGATTACGATGAGTTATAGTTCATATAAGGAATTCAGTCAATTGAAATAAATGCATTAGGCCCTAATCTATGGATTTCGCATGACTGGGAATACAGATATGCACCTGTTGGTCACAGATACCTAAAAAAAAGAAAGAAAAGGTAGATGAATGGATCAGAAAATCAGTCAGTATCTGGTTTGACCACCATTTGCCTCATGCAGGGCACATCTCCTTCGCTTACAGTTGATCAGGCTGTTGATTGTGGCCTGTGGAATGTTGTCCCTCTCCTCTTCAATGGCTGTGTGAAGTTGCTGGATATTGGCGGGAACTGGAACAAGCTGTCATACACCTCGATCCAGAGCATCCCAAATGTGCTCGATGGGTGACATGTCTGGTGACCATGCAGGCCTTGGAAGAACTGGGACATTTTCAGCTTCCAGGAATTGTGTACAGATCCTTGCGACATGGGGCCATGTGTTGTCATGCTAAAACACAGTGGATGAATGGCACGACAATGGGCCTCAGGATCTCATCATGGTATTTCTGTGCATTTAAATTGCCAATCAATAAAACGCAATTGTGTGCAATGTCCATAGATTATGACTGCCCATACCATAACCCCACCACCACTATGGGTCACTCTGTTCACAACGTTCACATAGACAAACCGCTTGACCACACAGCGCCATACACAGTGTCTGCCATCTGCCAGGTACAGTTGAAACCGGGATTCATCCGTGAAGAGTACACTTCTCCAGCGTGCCAGTGGCAATCGAAGTTGAGCACTTGACCACTGAAGTCGGTTATGATGCTGAACTGCAGTCAGGTAAAGACCTTGTGAGGATGACTCGCACGCAGATGAGCTTACCAGAGATGGTTTCTGACAGTTTGTGCAGAAATGATTTGGTTGTGGAAATCCACAGTTTCATCAGCTGTCCGGGTGGCTGGTCTCATACAATCCCGCAGGTGAAGAAGCCGGATGTAGAGGTCCTGGGCTGGCATAGCTACACATAGTCTACGGTTCTGAGGCTGGTTGGATATGCTGCTAAATTCTCTAAAACGACATTGGCTCATGGTAGAGAAATTAACATTCAGTTCTCTGGCAACAGCTATGATGGACATCCTGCAGTCAGCATGACAATTGCATACTACCTCAAAACTTGAGACATCTGTGGTGGCATTGTGTTGCGTGACAAAGCTGCACATTTTAGAGTGGCCTTTTATTGTCCCCAGCACAAGGTGCACCTGTGTAATGATCATGCTGTTAAATCCGCTTCTTGATATGCCACACTTGTCACGTGGATGGATTATCTTGGCAAAGGAGAAATGCTCACTAACAGACACCTACTGTAACTTTACAACTTCCAGCGCTATCACCACTTATTACCCTATCTACCTACCCTATGCATAAAAAAAACGCTTCTCTTTCCTCTTTCCTGTGTACACAACAATCAAACAATTCTAGACGTGTCTTCTCCTTGTTCTCTTTAATTCTGCAACCTGTTCTATTATTTATGGTGACTTTGTTTTCAGGTCTTAAATGTGTGCTAAATGAGCCACAGAGGGAGGTCAACTGGCTCCTGGCCACACCATTACACCATTACACATTCATCTCAGGCTCCCGCATTAGACTCAAACACCTTGTTAGCTTCCCATTGTGGCTCCATCTCCATCTGTCAGTTTAAGCTAGAGAGATCAGCTTTCTCAATTCACAGCATTCGGCTACAGTATGTCGCTCTTCCGCACCTGCGTTGGAAAGTTGCAGAGCCACAGCGCTGTTTGTCAGACCAGGAGACATTCCGGAAATCGATGGTTTGGCCTAAAAGCTAATATGACCGCTCTATAGAGAGGGGAGACTCTCACGAACACAACTTCTATTTGTGAGAGGTATTGACATGTTGAATGCACTGAGTCCCCAAGTCCAGAACAGACTATGGGAGGTGCACAGTACTACATAGAGCCATGACTACATGGAACTCTATTCCACATAAAGTAACTAATGCAATCAGTACAATTTGATTAAAAACAGAGAAAAATACACATTATGGACCAGTGGGGACTGTGAAGCAACACAAACATAGGCACTGACACATGCATACAAACACACGATAACATACGCACTATACACAGACATACACATTGTATCGTGGATATGTGGTAGCAGAGTAGGGGCCTGAGGGTACACACTTAATATGTTGTGAAATCTGTTGCTCTTCCTAGAGCTGGCATCCCGGTCAAACTGCCCAGTCAGGGGAGAAGGGCCTTGGTCAGGGAGGTGACCTCAAGAACTCGATGGTCACCCTGATAGAGCTTCAGAGTTCCTCTGTGGAGTTGGGAGAACCTTCGAGAAGGACAACCCTCTCTGCATCACTCCACCAATCAGGCGTTTATGGTAGAGTGGTCAGACGGAAGCCACTCCTCAGTAAAAGGCACATGACAGGTCGCTTGGAGTTTGCGAAAAAACAAACACCTAAAGACTCTCAGACCATGAGAAACAAGATTCTCTGGTTTGATGAAACCAAGATTGAACTCTGGCCTGAATTCCAAGAATCACGTCTGGAGAAAACCTGGCACCATCCCTACGGTGAAGCATGGTGGTGGCAGTATCATGCTGTGGGGATGTTTTTCAGCAGCAGGGACTGGGAGACTAGTCAGGATCGAGGGAAAGATGAACGGAGCAAAGTACAGAGAGATCCTTGACAAAAACCTGCTCTAGAGCGCTCAGAGCGCTCAGGACCACCGACTTGGGCAAAGGTTCACCTTCCAACAGGACAACGACCCTAAGCACACAGCCAAGACAACGCGGGAGTTGCTTTGGGACAAGTCTTAAAATGTCCTTGAGTGGCCCAGCCAGAGCCTGGACTTAAACCTGATCGAACATCTCTGGAGAGATCTGAAAATAGCTGTGCAGCGACTCTCCCCATCCAATCTGACAGAGATCGAGAGGATCTGCAGAGATTAATGGGAGAAACTCCCCAAAAACAGGTGTGCCAAGCTTGTAGCATCATACCCAAGAAGACTCTAGGCTGTAATCGCTGTTAAAGATGCTTCAACAAAGTACTGAGTAAAGGGTTTGAATACTTATGTAAATGAATATTTCAACAACAACAAAAAATTATACATTTGAAAAATTTCTCAAAACTTGTTTTTGCTTTGTAATTATGGGGTATTGAGTGTAGATTGATGAGGGGGATTTTTGAAAATCAATTTCAGAATAAGACTAAGGTAACAAAATGTGGAAAAAGTGAAGGGATCTGAGTACTTTCCGAATGCACTTTATATACAGTACTAGTCAAAAATTTGGACACACCTACTCATTCAAGGGTTTTTCTTTATTTTTACTATTTTCTACATTGTAGAATAATAGTGAAGACATCAAACTATGAAATAACACATATGGAATCATGTAGTAAACAATAAAGTGTTAAACAAATCTCCAACTGCTCTTAAACACAGTAAAACTAAATGCATGCTCTTCAACCGATCACTGCCCACACCTGCCCGCCCGCCCAGCATCACTACTCTGGACAGTTTTGACTTAGAATATGTGGACAACTACAAATACCTAAGTGTCTGGTTAGACTGTAAACTCTCCTTCTAGACTCACATTAAGCATCTCCAATCCAAAGTTAGATCTAGAATCAGGTTCCTATTTCGCAACAAAGCATCCTTCACTCATGCTGCCAAACATACCCTCGTAAAACGGACTATCCTACCGAAAGGAATACCCAGAGTTACCTCTGCTGCCGAGGAGAACTTCAGATTGCAGACCAAATAAATGATTCACAGAGTTCAAGTAACAGACACATCTCAACATCAACTGTTCAGAGGAGACTCCGTGAATCAGGCCTTCATGGTCGAATACCTGCAACGACTACTAAAGGGCACCAAAACTAAGAAGAGACTTGCTTGGGCCAAGAAACACGAGCAATGGATACTAGACCGGTGGAAATCTGTCCTTCGCAGTGAAGGAAAATGAATTATCTCTGCATGTGTGGTTCCCACTGTGAAGCATGGAGGAGGAGCTGTGATGGTGTTGGGGGTACTTTGCTGGTGACACTGTCAGTGATTTATTTAGAATTCACGCACACTTAACCAGCATGGCTACCATAGCATTCTGCAGCGATACGCCATCCCATCTGGTTTGAGCTTAGTGGGTCTATCATTTGTTTTCAACAGGACAATGACCCAAAACACACCTCCAGGCTGTGTAAGGGCTATTTAACCAAGAAGGAGAGTGATGTAGTGCTGTATCAGATGACCTGGCCTACACAATCACCCGACCTCAACCCGATTGAGATGGTTTGGGATGAATCGGACTGCATTGTGAAGGAAGAGCAAACAACAAGTGCTCAGCATATATGGGAACTCCTTCAAGACTGTTGGAAAAGCATCCCAGGTGACTACCTCATGGAGCTGGTTCAGAGAATACCAAGAGTGTGTAAAGTTGTCATCAAGGCAAAGGGTGGCTACTTTGAAGAATCTCAAATATAAAATGCTTTCATCAAAATGCCCACTCAAGACAAATCTTCAAACTGTCAGTCAGCTTACCAAGGTATTTACAAGCAGCACAGAAATGTAATGATCCACATGTATTGATTACATCTTTACTAATGCTGCAGATATCTGCTCTAAAACAGTATCCAAATACATTGGATGTAGTGATCATAATGTAATAGCCATATCTAGGAAAACCAAAGTTCCTAAGGCTACAGGTATGCCTAATATAGTGTATAAGACGTCATACATTAAGATTCATAGTGATTCCTTTGTTTAATATGTAAATAATATTTTCTGGTCTGTGGTGTTTAATGCGGAGCAACCAGACACTGCAAGCAATAAGACAATGTATATAAAAACTGTTAAATCCCCATGGATTGATGAGGAATTTTAAAATGTTATGGGTGAGAGGGATGAGGCAAATTGAATTGCAAATAAGTCTGGCTACTTGGCCGATTGGCAAACATACTGTAAATTGAGAAATCATGTAACTAAATTGAACAAAAAGAAGAAGAAACTGACCAGCCTTTACTGATTCCAACAGCCGGCCAATCAGCCTGTTACTAACCCTAAGTAAACCTTTGAGAAAAAAATGTGTTGACTAAATAGAAGGCTATTTCACAGTAAACAAATGAACAGCAGATTTGAAGCATGCTTATAGAGAAGGGAATTCAACATACAGTGTTTAAGGCACAAATAACTGGCTAAGAAAAGATCATGAAATGTTTGTGGAAGCTGTTTTGTTAGACTTCAGTGCAGCTTTTGACATTATCGTCATATTCTGCTGCTGGAGAAAAACCTGTGTGTGATGGCTTTCATCCCCTACTAACATTAATCATATGCATGTCAAGCTCTCTTGGCTCAAAGTAGTGTAGCGATTCACTTCATCACTACTTGTATTTGTGAGAAGTACTGACATGTTGAATGCACCTAGCTGTCTGTTTCAACTATTAGCACACAGGTCAGACACCCATGCATACCTCACAAGACATGCCATCAGAGGTCTCTTCACAGTCCCCAAGTCCAGAACACTATGGGACTATGGGAGGCACACAGTACTACATAAAGCCATAACTGTATGGAACTCTATTCCACATCAAGTAACTCCTGCAATTCATTTCTGATTTTAAAAAACTGAGAAAAATAAATATTTGACTCTTGTTCATGTAGTGTATATATACTGAACAAAAATATAAAGGCAACATGAGATGGCAAAGGGGGTAATGTGGGCCTTGTTCAATAATTAGGTTGAGGTTCAGCTGTGTGAATCCTTTTGGCATAGCTCCAATGCCTAAGTAAGCCTAGACAAAAATGTACAGGTATGTGTCCAAATTATATATATACTCCCACACACATAAACAGGTACACACACACACACACACACACGCACACACACACACACACACACACACACACACACACACACACACACACACACACACACACACACACACACACACACACACACACACACACACACACACACACACACACACACACACACACACACACACACACACACACACACACACACACACACACACACACACACACACACACACCCCATATTATCAAGGGATGGAGAGAGATTATGGCATGCTTAAGGGATGTCGTTGTAGCTGTCAGAGCTGTCAGTGCAGTAGACTGGAAGTCCTTAGAGGAACACTGGAGAATGTCTACCAGCTGCACACAACGCCCACTGAGTCTGGCCCTGTCATAGGAGACACACACACACACCGTCTATTCTAATACTAGGACCAACCCCACACCTGCAACCCACAAGGGAGATCTGAGGCAGCAGGTGGGGGAATCTGGTGTGTGTGTGTGTGTGTGTGTGTGTGTGTGTGTGTGTGTGTGTGTGTGTGTGTGTGTGTGTGTGTGTGTGTGTGTGTGTGTGTGTGTGTGTGTGTGTGTGTGTGTGTGTGTGTGTGTGTGTGTGTGTGTGTGTGTGAGTGTGTGTTAGCCTACAGCTGTGCCTTAAGGCTGTTTTAAAGGCTGTTATCCTTTACTGTTCAGCTTTAGATATACTGTAGGTTGTATTAGGGTCATCACAAACCATACTGCCAGTTTTTACGCCACATATTGAGACAATATAGGAATACTGACTGAAAAACAGATGTATATCACTACATTTCTGTTCCTTGAAAGCCATTGACATTGACTACAGCCCTCTCTCTCTCTGACAACATTATTCTTGAGTAAGGCATACCATCTTGCCACAAAACTATCATTTGACAATAAACAAATAGCACAGAACATTACAGACTAGTACTTGGACATGAATGTCTTTAAATTGCTTCAACAGACTAAAGTGTTATGCAGGTGAAGGAGGACCCAAACGCGACTTAACAGAAACAGAGTTTATTAATGCTCAAAACCGAATAACTGAAATCCTCTAGATAGTAGAGGGGAAAACAACTGGAGAAGCGGCCACAGACTGCAGGTCGCCTTGTTCAATAATTAGGGTAGGCGCAGGCCGTAGTCAACTGAGACACCTGCTCACACGCAGCGTCTGAAGAAGGCACAAAACACGACAGGACAGGACAGTACACAATCACGGCAAAAAACACGACAGGACAGGGCGAAACGCAATTACAGCATGGAATACAAAACAAGGAACCGATGGAACAGGAACGGATCACAAAGGAATAAATAGGGAGTCTAATCAGGGGAAAGGATCGGGAACAGGTGTGGGAAGACTAAATGATGATTAGGGGAATAGGAACAGCTGGGAGCAGGAACGGAACGACAGAGAGAAGAGAGAGCGAGAGAGTGAAAGGGGAAGGGGGAGAGAGAGGGATAGAACCAAACAAGACCAGCAGAGGGAAACGAATAGCATGGGGAGCACAGGGACAAGACATGACAATAAATGACAAACATGACATAAAGCTTCTGCGGATCCGCTCACTCCTTCAAATGGGACAGGGGCCCTGTTATAAAAGCCATCGCCGGGCATCGTTGTAATGAGAGCTCTGGGGAGCGTGTCACAAATGTCTGGAGGGACGAGACGAGACCTTCGAGACCGTCCACTCCACATCCAGGCACTGTCATCTTAATTATACAAGCTGCCTTAGGACGTGACCAATTAAGATTGGCTTCAGTATTAAAGTACCCCTCCTCTCTCTCTCCTCTCTCCTCTCTCCTCTCTACGTCCTGCTGTCTCTAGCTACTTGTGCTGGTAAGGGACACTTTCTTATCTTCTTCTCATAATGAATCCATGTTTCTTTGTCCTGGTGTGATGCCAAAGAGAGGAAGGAGCGGAGGGGAGAGGAGGGGAGAAGAGAGGTACGGGACTTCAGTCGGTAACCTAATGGAGTCTTTGAGGAAGACGATGTGTTGCTCTTCCTAATTAGCAACAACGTAATGTCTCTGGGACTAATGATCGCATTTTTACTTCAATTGCCAGGGTTTCAGTGTCTCTGTGTTGAAAGCCTTTTTGTCTGGTCACAGGGTCTTTAGCGGCTTCAAATACTCAACGTTGATTTTTATAAAGGGGAAAAAAGAGATGACAGAAAAATGAGCCAAATGGCGAGCCCTCTACAGACAATACACTACACACCACATAACATTATCTTGTACTGTATATATTAAATACATGTGAAGAGTTTAATTCCAAAATGCTATATATCAATTTTCAGAAATTATTTTGACATCTAATCGTGGCACAGGGTTGTTAAATGACAGACATGTATTTGTTTGAAACCTATCACTAGATTGTTTGTCTCTCTGAAATGAAACAACATTTTGCTACAAAATAAGATAAATCTGCCTCACTCTCAGAGAAAAAAGTAGCTAGCACTGCAAGGTTTTTACAAAGTCAAATGTGACGAAAAGAACTGTAGAAACTATACATTTGTGACATCAATATTAAATATATGTTATATATATATGTTATGTTATATATATATGTTATATATGTTATGTTATATATATATGTAATATATTAAATATATGTTATGTTAAACATGTTTTATTTATCCGTTATTTTACCAGGTAAGTTGACTGAGAACACGTTCTCATTTGCAGCCATGACCTGGGGAATAGTAACAGGGGAGAGGAGGGGGTTGAATGAGCCAATTGTAAATAATATATATATATATATCAGTAGTGTAATATGAGATTTGGGCTCTAGTCAAAAGGTGTGCACTGTATAGGGAATAGGGTGCCATTTGGGAAAAGATCCTAACTCTAACGAAAACACTAGCATAAGGCTAGATTTGTGATCTGTTGAATTTATATGTTAAATATACGGAATGCGAACATTCCATTCCATCCAAACAATGGATTGCTAGTAATACCCATCTGACATCTATGAATAAAAAACCTGAGGACAGTAATATTTTACACATACATGAAGGTAGCCATAAGCACTCATTTCTCGTGAAAAACACAAATGTGAAAATTGGTGGATATACACTCTTACAAAAAAGTTTCCAGTAGGGTTCTTCAGCTGTTCCCATAGGAGAACCCCTTTTGGTTCAAGTTAGACCCCTTTTTGGTTCCAGTTAGAACCTGTTTTTGCTTCCATGTAGAACTCTCTGTGGAAAGGGTTCTACCTGGAACCAAATAAGTTCTACCTGGAACCAAAATTGTTTCTTCAGTTATCCTATGGGAACAGCTGAAGAACCCTTTGTGATTAGAGATAGCGCCTTTTTTCTACGAGTGTAGCGTTTTGGAATTCTGCATGTACACTCTTTTATCCTGTTTCTAACAAGTTTACATAGAGTTCTTCATTAAACAACCCATGCCCAACCCTCCTCACCCTAAGCCGTGTCTGTATGCTGTGTCGATAATTGCACAAACCTGTTGCTGAGAACTAATGGTGCCCAGGCCTTAACAAGGGATCCACTTCCTAGATCCTGGATGACTCAACATAAGTAATGAGAACATGGTGTCAGCAAGCCGCGGGAGTCCGTGGCCCCTGACAACACTCCCCACCAGCCCCACAACCCCCACAACCCCCCGTCCCTCACCCTCAACTCCTCAATCTCCCTACCCTAGGAGGAACACACACCCACCCACACACACACACCACTCAATCTCCCTAGTCCCTACCCTAGGAAGATCACCTCCCCCCACTCCCTATGACTCTCCATCCCTTCCTTAGCCACGGAGAGGTGAAGGCACGCCAGCTGGACTTTGATGTCAGACATTATTAGCTGTCAGGGAACCTGCATTTTTCATAAGCATTGCAGGTCCCTCACAGTGTGGAAGATCCTACCCTGCTCACACAGATACATTTAGCTAGGTTAACACAGTATCGTCCTCGGTACAGACCATGGAGTGTACTGCCACCAGTGTGTCTGTCTCTCTTGTCTCTCTCTATCCCTCCCCCCTCATCCCCTACTGTGAAAGGAAAACAAATGTTAGTAACATTAACACCACACACAAGTTAAATCAAATCAAATTTTATTTGTCACATACACATGGTTAGCAGATGTTAATGCGAGTGTAGCGAAACGCCATACCTTACGCTTTACCTTACAGCCCAACTGACCTTACCACTACTCTGGTTGTGTTGACTCAGCAAACAGAGAGAAGCATCGTCCAAAAGAATAAAGTTCCCTTTCTGTTTCAAAACAGTTCCGATGGGTATTGATTAAAAGCACTGTGTGAAAAGAATGGAAAGATGTTCGGGCCTTTATGTGTAAAAGAATAAACACACAAATATCCCTATGTGATGCATCGAATACGTGTTTAATATGACGCGTCAAATAACAAAATGCTATTGTAGAATGTTGTGTGTGCTGAATTTGCATGCACAAGCCGGTGCCACCACTACAGTCAGTCTGCAAACGAGCACGCACTATGGCCGCAATGTGTTTACTATGTGTTTACGATACTGCAATGGTAATATATATTTTTTAATTTATTTATTTAACCTTTATTTACCTAGGCAAGTCAGTTAAGAACAAGTTCTTATTTACAATTATGGCCTACCAAAAGGCAGAAGGTCTCCTACGGGGGGGATTAAAAATGTAAAATAAAATAAAAATATTGGACAAAACACATCACGACAAGAAAGACACAATAACATTACAAAAAGAGAGACCTAAGACAACAACATAGTATGGCAGCAACACATGAAAACACAGCATGGTAGAAACACAACATAACATAACAACAACATGGTAGCAGCACAAAACATGCTACAAACATTATTGGGCACAGACAACAGCACAAAGGGCAAGAAGGTAGAGACAATAATACATCACGCAAAGCAGCCACAACTCTCAGTAAGAGTGTCATTGATTGAGTCCTTGAATGAAGAGATGGAGATAAAACTGTCCAGTTTGAGTGTTTTTTGCAGCTCGTTCCAGTCGCTAGCTGCAGTGAACTGAAATAAGGAGCGTCCCAGGGATGTGTGCGCTCTGGGGACCTTTAACAGAAGGTGACTGGCAGAACGGGTGTTGCATGTGGAGGATGAGGGCTACAGTTGGTATCTCAGATAGGTGGGAGTGAGATCTAAGAGGGTTTTATAAATAAGCATCAACCAGTGGATCTTGTGACGTGTATATAGAGATGACCAGTTTACAGAGGAGTAAAGAGTACTGGTGATGTGTCCTATAAGGAGCATTGGTGGCAAATCTGATGGCCGAATGGTAAAGAACATCTAGGCACTCGAGAGCACCCTTACCTGCCAATCTACAAATTACGTCTCCGTAATCTAGCACGGGTAAGATGTTTATCTGAATCAGGGTTAGTTTGGCAGCTGGGGTAAAAGAACAATTACGATTGATGAAACCAAGTCTAGATTTCACCTTAGCCTGCAGCTTTGATATGTGCTGAGAGAAAGACAGTGTACCGTCTAGCCATACTCCCAAGTACTTGTATGAGGTGAGTACCTCAAGCTCTAAACTCTCAGAGGTAGTAATCACACTGGTGGGGAGATGGGCATTCTTCTTCCCAAACCATATGACCTTTGTTTTGGAGGTGTTCAGGACACGGTTAAGAGCAGAGAAAGCCAAATTGGTGCACAGAATAAGCTAGTATTTGTTCGACCGAATGCGTGAGCATTTGACATGAGATCAGGGTCAAACGAGCCATTTAAAAAAAAATACTCAGTTGTCCAACACATAAATAACAAACTAAACAAGCTAGCTATCTACCTAGCCCTGTTAGCCCAAGCTAACGTTATGACAACAGTGTTTTCCACAAGTAGATAGATTAGCCAGTCAAATACAAAAAAGTAGCCAGCCAGGCATCCCAAAATAACTATATTTTAGTGGCCTCTATTACATTCTAATGCATTGGCTCATCAACTACACCGAACAACAATATAAACACAACATGTAAAGTGTCGGTCCCATGTTTCATGAGCTGAATTTTTTTTCCCCAGAAATGTTCCTTATGCACGCAAATATTATTTCTCTCAAATTCTGTGCACCAATTTGTTTACATCCCTGTGAGTAATCCATCCACTTGACAGGGGTTGCATATCAAGAAGCTGACTAAACGGCATGATCATTGTGCTGGGGACAATAAAAGGCCACTCTAAAATGTGCAGTTTTGCCCCACTCAACACAATGCCACAGCTGTCTCAAGTTTTGAGGGAGCGTGCAATTGGTATGCTGACTGCAGGAATATCCACCATAGCTGTGGCCAGAGAATTTAATGTTAATTTCTCTACCATAAGTCATGTCCAATGTTGTTTCAGATCATTTGTCAGTGCGTCCAACCGGCCTCATAAACGCAAACCAGATGTAACCACAAAAGCCCAGGATGACAGCGTGTTCCAGTTCCCGCCAATATCCAGCAACTTCGCACAGCCATTGAAGAGGAGTGGGACAACATTCCACAGGCCACAATCAACAGCCTGATTAACTCTATTCGAAGGAGATGTGTCGCGCTGCATGAGACAAATGGTGGTCACACCAGATACTGACTAGTTTTCTCATCCATGCCCCTACCTTTTTTTGTTACAGTATCTGTGACCAACAGATGCATATCTGTATTGCCAGTCTTGTGAAATCCATAGATTAGGTCCTAATTAATTTATTTCAATTGACTGATTTCCTTATATGTACTGTAACTCAGGGCTATTTTTGTGCATGGTCGTGGGTCCGGAACATAATGACAAATCATTTGGAGACTGCAAATTGACACACTGCTCGCTTAACCCGGAAGCCAGCCGCACAAATCTGGCGGAGAAAAAATTGTCCATCTGGCTACCGAAGTCAGCTTGCAGGCACCTGGCCTGCCACAAGGATTCGCTTGAGTGCGATGGGACAAGGAAATCCCGGCCGGCTAAACCCTCTCCTAACCCGGATGACGCTGGGCAAATTGTGCGCCGCCTCATGGGTCTCCCGGTCACAGCCGGTTGTAACACAGCCTTGGGTGCTTACATTTTCCTCTCTATTATGGTGGGAATACTTGGCAAAATATTTCCAAAAATAAAATCACTTCCTGGTGGTTTTGCAGTGTTTTATGTCCAACAATGAATATGTAAATATGTAGTACCATGTAGTACCAGTCAAACGTTTGGATACACCTGCTCATTCAAGGATTTTTCTTTATTTTTACTATTTTCTACATTGTAGAATAAAAGTGAAGACATCAAAACTGTAAAATAACACATGCAATCATGTAGTAACCAAAAAATGTGTTAATCAAATCAAAATATATGTTAAATTTGAGATTCTTCAAAGTAGCCAAAGATCCTTCATTAACTTGTCTCCTCACCTTCATCTACAACGTTTGAAATGGATTTATCAAGTTACATCAATAAGGGATCATAGCTTTCACCTGGATTCACCTGGTCAGTCTGTCATTGAATGAGCAGGCTTTTCTTAATGTTTTGTATACTCAGTGTATAACCCCGTTTCATGATTTATGAATGACAAAGGGATATTCAGTCAGTTCGATACCTTTTATAAACTAGTCAACACTTGCTGTTCAGTTGTCAATCAACGCACAGTAAATATCTTAGGCCTACTTGGCGCCACGACTCTGCGTAGCTGCCTATGTGATAAACGATTGTGTCATAAAACAATAACTAGGCTATTGGATTTAGACTCGTTAGTACTTACATTACATAGGATGTGCAAATTCACGAGCATCATGCTCTTTCTCCCTCCGCCATGTAAGAAATTAGACTGCAACCAGAGATCTGTATATAATGACAATATGTTTATGTCTCCGCCCAAACAATGGGAGTCGTTGTCCCAAAGGTGGGAAGGAAGTTTAGGTACAACATAAACCCATAGAAACGCATTCGGCTTATTTTGGACAGATTTTGGCGAGAGTAAAACCTCTCACTTTGCCTCCTCCTCTCTGCTGCGTTTCCCTGTCATCCTCGCTTTGTAAAAGATCACTAGAAGATGCATATCGTTCAATCTAGCGGGAGAGGGCTCAACGAACTAGCGAATTGAAACTTTAGCTTCATCTGGCTAGTGTGGCTTGACTGGACCGGGTCCGACTATCATCAACCAACTACAAAAACTGTTTTATAAATTAGGGGTATTTTAGATGATGATTGAGCTTGGGGAAGTGTGTTTCTAACCAACACTGTCCCAGAGCTTGGGGAAGTGTGTTTCTGACCAGCACTGTCCCAGAGCTTGGGGAAGTGTGTGTCTGACCAACATTGTCCCAGAGCTTGGGGAAGTGTGTGTCTGACCAACATTGTCCCAGAGCTTGAGGAAGTGTGTGTCTGACCAGCACTGTCCCAGAGCTTGGGGAAGTGTGTTTCTGACCAACACTGTCCCAGAGCTTGGGGAAGTGTGTGTCTGACCAGCACTGTCCCAGAGCTTGGGGAAGTGTGTTTCTGACCAACACTGTTCCAGAGCTTGGGGAAGTGTGTTTCTGACCAGCACTGTCCCAGAGCTTGGGGAAGTGTGTTTCTGACCAGCACTGTCCCAGAGCTTGGGGAAGTGTGTGTCTGACCAACATTGTCCCAGAGCTTGGGGAAGTGTGTGTCTGACTAACACTGTCCCAGAGCTTGGGGAAGTGTGTTTCTGACCAGCACTGTCCCAGAGCTTGGGGAAGTGTGTGTCTGACCAACACTGTCCCAGAGCTTGGGGAAGTGTGTGTCTGACCAACACTGTCCCAGAGATTGGGGAAGTGTGTGTCTGACCAACACTGTCCCAGAGCTTGGGGAAGTGGGTGTCTGACCAACACTGTCCCAGAGCTTGGGGAAGTGTGTTTCTGACCAACACTATCCCAGAGCTTGGGGAAGTGTGTGTCTGACCAACACTGTCCCAGAGCTTGGGGGAAGTGTGTGTCTGACCAACACTGTCCCAGAGCTTGGGGAAGTGTGTGTCTGACCAACACTGTCCCAGAGCTTGGGGAAGTGTGTGTCTGACCAGCACTGTCCCAGAGATTGCAGCGGCAGGTGCGCAAGACAAAACATTAACAGCATCATAGCATAGGTATCGATGAATCGTTGTGACATATGAAATAGGAGTGATGGTGTAATCAATGTGTAATGACTACGTACAAAATTGTTGAACATGTTAAATTATTATGTGCAATCATATTCAGGTCCTGATTGGTAACAAGCTTATTTGACGCGTCAAATAGTGTTATTTGACATATGTCTTTTTTGACACGTAAAGACCCAAATTATGTTCCATAGAAAAGTACTACTGCTATCTTGTTTCAAAACTATGAACCTTGGAAAGTATTATTGGCTGCTCCAACTGTATTCACAAGTATAAAAACCTCACCATATGCAGTACTGTATGCTACTGAAAATTGCTTGTAATGAGTTGGTACGAACAGTCTATTTATATGTATTGGTAATGTAATTAAATGTACTTCTACTTACGACAGACTTTGAGATGTGTTCATGTCATTTGTCCCCGTGGAATGAAATCAGTCCGCGATGTACCTAGCCATGTGTTAAAAAAGCAACCGTCTTCACACGAGAGAACAGATTGGCAATCTTGTCACAGTGTCAAAGGTCTCCCTCCTGTGATTTCCAATGACTGCTAAATAAATCTCAAGCTCTAATTGCAAACACCCTTATGATTCACTGCTTAAAGTACTCCGATACTGCCTGGGGACTCCACCTAAGCATTATTTTCAACAAATTAAACATTTACATTTTTTCCAGCGTGTAGCCAATCTTGGCATTCCCCTACAGACAAATGAATCCCTCCGAGAGGGAGAGGCTGAATGGTGACTATAAAACTAATTTGTTCCCCCAATAATTAGGAATGACTGAGAACACCTCCCCCCAAACCCCTCCATCACCACTCATGTTATTGCGATGGTGACGTTTCCATGGCGACCCATTCCCCTCTTCTCATTTCCACCTCCTCCTTTCACCTGAACGCCTCACAGAGTGCCCCGTGTTCGCCTTAGAGTCATGTGCTTGATATCGTTAAGGTTGTTCTCCAACTTCACACAGCTCTGGAGAAAGAGAGGGGTGAGTGCGAGAGAGAGAGAGAGAGAGAGAGAGAGAGCAAGAGAGAGAGAGAGAAAGAGAGGGAGAGAGAGAGAGAAAAACAGAGAGGAAAAGAGAGAGATAGAGAGATATATCAGATACTGTAGATGACGAGTCCATCCCAAGAAACAGAAGCAGAAGAAATACTATAAAATCTGAACGCATTGCGTACTTATTCATTATAATGTACCGTAGCAATGGAATGCGGTTTTATATATGACCTTTTAGGATGAGTACACCACTGAGTAATGCACTATAGCCAAAGATACAGGCCTCTTATAAATTTCTGTTTCAAATAAGGATGATTAATTTGAGCTATTTAACACAGTAACGCGACACGGTTTACATTATCTGAAGGGAATCTATAGGGATCCGTTTTATAACGTCGACAATGTTCACCATAAGCTGTTTCCTTTATTTAATAACCTAACACAGTTCAGGCCTATACACTGTTCACTGACTTTATCCTCTTAATGATGCGCAATGGGAGAGTAAATACAGCCAGCACAGTAGGCCCATTTTAGATTAAAGAGAAGGGAAGTATTTGGGAAGGGAGTGGAGAGTGGAGGGGAGTTGGATAGGGAGTGTGGTGGGGGACTTTATAAAGCTAATGCATATATAATTTTATTTCACTTGCCTCCACCATCAAACACACCTTGGGGCACGCTGATAATTGATATGTACTTTTAAATGCCGATATAAAAAATATCCCTATCTCACATTTTGTATGTAATATATTGAGCTTCAAATCTAAACCTGCCTCACCGAAAGCCCATTCTTGTGGGAAGCTGCTATAGACCACCAAGTGCTAACAATTAGTATCTGGATAATGTGTGATTTGCTTGATAATGTGCATTCGGAAAGTACTTTTCACACATTTTATTATGTTACAGTCTTATTCTAAAATGTACTCAATAATTTTTCCCCCTCATCAATCAACACACAATACCCCATAATGAGATGTTAAAAACAGGTTTGTAGACATTTTTGCAAATGTATTACAAAAACAACTGTCACGCCCTGACCGTAAATTGCTTTGTATGTTTCTATTTTTAGTTTGGTCAGGGTGTGATGTGGGTGGGTATTGTATGTTGTATGTCTAGGTGTCGTGTTTCTATGTTTAGGCCTGGTATGGTTCCCAATCAGAGGCAGCTGGTTATCGTTGTCTCTGATTGAGAACCATACTTAGGCAGCCTGTTTCCCCACTATGGATGTGGGTAGTTGTTTTCTCTCTTTGTGTGTCTGCACCAGACAGAAGTGTTTCATTTTCGTTTCACTCTCTTTGTTATTTTGTTTAGTGTTTCTGTTCCAATAAATAACATGAACACTTACCACGCTGCACATTGGTCCGATCCTTCATACTCCTCATCAGAAGAGGAAGAAAACCACTAAAACGACAAAAAAATATCACATTTACATACAGTGAGGGAAAAAAGTATTTGATCCCCTGCTGATTTTGTATGTTTGCACACTGACAAAGAAATTACTAGTCTATATTTTTAATGGTAGGTTTATTTGAACAGTGAGAGACAGAATAACAACAACAAAATCCAGAAAAACGCATGTCAAACATGTTATTAATTGATTTGCATTTTAATGAGGGAAATAAGTATTTGACCCCTCTGCAAAACATGATTTAATACTTGGTGGCAAAACCCTTGTTGGCAATAACAGAGGTCAGACGTTTCTTGTAGTTGGCCACCAGGTTTTCACACATCTCAGTAGGGATTTTGTCCCACTCCTCTTTGCAGATCTTTTCCAAGTCATTAATGTTTCGAGGCTGATGTTTGACAACTCGAACTTTCAGCTCCCTCCACAGATTTTCTATGGGATTAAGGTCTGGAGATTGGATAGGCCACTCCAGGACCTTAATGTGCTTCTTCTTCAGCCACTCCTTTGTTGCCTTGGCATTGTGTTTTGGGTCATTGTCATGCTGGAATACCCATCCGCGACCTATTTTCAATGCCCTGGCTGAGGGAAGGAGGTTCTCACCCAAGATTTGACGGTACATGGCCCCGTCCATCATCCCTTTGATGCGGTGAAGTTGTCCTGTCCCCTTAGCAGAAACACACCCCCAAAGCATCATGTTTCCACCTCCATGTTTGACGGTGGGGATGGTGTTCTTGGGGTCATAGGCAGCATTCTCCTCCAAACACGGCGAGTTGAGTTGATGCCAAAGAGCTCCATTTTGGTCTCATCTGACCACAACACTTTCACCCAGTTGTCCTCTGAATCATTCAGATGTTCATTGGCAAACTTCAGACGGGCATGTATATGTGCAGGAATGCAATCCTTCACGGCGTAGTGTGTTACCAATTGTTTTTTTGGTGACTATGGTCCCAGATGCCTTGAGATCATTGACAAGATCCTCCTGTGTAGTTCTGGGCTGATTCCTCACCGTTCTCATGATCATTGCAACTCCACAGGGTGAGATCTTGCATGGAGCCCCAGGCTGAGGGAAATTGACAGTTATTTTGTGTTTCTTCCAATCGCACCAACTGTTGTCACCTTGGCGATGGTCTTGTAGGCCATTCCAGCCTTGTGTAGGTCTACAATATTGTCCCTGACATCCTTGGAGAGCTCTTTGGTCTTGGCCATCGTGGAGAGTTTGTAATCTGATTGATTGATTGCTTCTGTGGACAGGTGTCATTTATACAGGTAACAAACTGAGACTAGGAGCACTCCCTTTAAGAGTGTGCTCCTAATCTCAGCTCGTTACCTGTATAAAAGACACCTGGGAGCCAGAAATCTTTCTGATTGATAGGGGGTCAAATACTTATTTCCCTCATTAAAATGCTAATAATTTTTATAACATTTTTGACGTGTTTTTCTCTGGATTGTATTGTTGTTATTCTGTCTCTCACTGTTCAAATAAACCTACCATTAAAATTATAGACTGATCATTGCTTTGTCAGTGGGCAAACGTACAAAATCAGCAGGGGATCAAATACTTTTTTCACTCACTGTAAGTATTCAGACCATTTACTCTGAATACGTATGCAGCCAAAGGTGTTGAAGCACCTCAAGTCTTTTATCATATGAGGCTACAAGTGAGGGCACACCTGTATTTGGGGAGTTTCTCCAATTTTTCTCTGTAGATCCTCTCAAGCTCTGTCAGGTTGGATGGGGAGCGTCGCTGCACAGTTATTTTAAGGCCTCTCCAGAAATGTTTGATCGGGTTCAAGTCTCGGCTCTGGCTGGGCCACTCAAGGACATTCAGAGACTTGTTCCAAAGCCACTCCTGCAATGTCTTGGCTGTGTGCTTAGGGTCTTGTCTTATTGGAAGGTGAACCTATTAAGACGAGGTGCTGGCTAGCGGAGTATAAACTTGAAAATAAAAGAGAGCCGCACACTCTAGGAGCTCAGATGCAAAAATGTAATACCAACGTTTTGACAGCCAAGCTGTCTTCATCAGGGTATAATCACAAACACTGCGGGATGACTTGTTTATATATTTTGACACAGGTGTCTGTAATCATGGCCAAGAGTGGCCTAATATCATTGGTTAATAATCAAATATTAAAATGTCATACAAAGAACAGCATACAAACAACAAATGGACAGCATACGCTCATAGATTAATTTAACTACACAAGTTTACAAACAATTACAATGGCAAAGTCACAATAATCACAAGAATGGCTTCAGATCAAAGTCTACGTTGAAACCGAAGGGCGCAAGGGTCTTTAAATTAAAGATCCAGGCAGCCTCTCGTTTTAACAATAAATTATCAAGGTCACCCCCTCTCCTAGGGAGGGTGACATGTTCGATGCCAATGTAACGCAGAGACGAAATCGAGTGGCCTGCCTCCAAGAAGTGGGCCGCAACTGGATATGTAAAGTTTTTACACCTAATGGTGCTACGATGCTCTGAGATACGTACTTTTAATTCGCGCTTCGTTTTACCTACATCATTTTTACCACAAGGACAAGTTATAAGATAAATAACTGCCTTAGTAGAGCACGTAATAACACCTTTTATTGGGATTGAGCACTCCGGAGCAGGTTTTTATCAAAGATCTCTGTACTTTGCTCCGTTCATCTTTCCCTCGATCCTGACTAGTCTCCCAGTCCCTGCCGCTGAAAAACATCCCCACAGCATGCTGCTGCCACCACCATGCTTCACCGTAGGGATGGTGCCAGTTTCCTCCAGACAGGACACCTGGCATTCAGGCCAAAGAGTTCAATCTTGGTTTCATCAGACCAGAGAATCTTGTTACTCATGGTCGGAGTGTACTTTAGATGCCTTTTGGCAAACTCCAAGCGGGCTATCATGTGCCTTTTACATAGGGGTTTCTTCCATCTGGCCACTACCATAAAGGCCTGATTGGCGGCGTACTGCAGAGATGGTTGTCCTTCTGGAAGAAGGAAGAAGAAGAACACTGGAGGTCTGTCAGAGTGATCATGGAAAAAGTACCCAATTATCATACTTGAGTAAAAGATTGAAAATGACTAAAAGTGAAAGTCACCCAGCACACTTCAACACTCAGACATAATTTACAAACTAAGCATTTATGTTTAGTGAGTCTGCCAAATCGGAGGCATTAGGGATGACCAGGAATGTTCTCTTGATAAGTGTGTGATTTTGACAATTTTCATGTCCTGCTAAGCATTCAAAATGTAACTAGTACTTTTGGGTGTCAAGGAAAATGTAAGGAGTAAAAGGTACGTTATTTTCATTAGGAATGTAGTGAAGTAAAAGTAAAAGTTGTCAACAATATAAGTAGTAAAGTACAGATACCCCAAAAAACTACTTAAGTAGTACTTTAAAGTATTTTTAATGAAGTACTTTCCACCACTGACATCGGGTTCCTGGTCAGCTCCCTGACCAAGGGCTTTCTCCACCGATTGCTTAGTTTGGCCAGCGACCAAATTAATACAAAATGAAAAGCTGAAATGTCTTGAGTCCATAAGTATTCAACCCCTTTGATATGGCAAACCTAAATACATTCAGGAGTAAAAAGTATTTTAGAAGTCTCATAATAAGTTGCATGTGCTCAATCTGTGTGCAATAATAGTGTTGGACATGATTTTTGAATAACTACCTCATCTTTGCACTCCACACATACAATTATCTGTAAGGTCCCTCATTCTATCAGTGAATTTCAAACACAGATTCAACCACAAAGACCTGGGAGGTTTTTCAATACCTCGCAAAGAAGGACACCTATTGGTAGATGGGTAATAAAAAACAGACACTGAATATCCTTTTGAGCCTGGTGAAGTTATCAATTACAATTTGGATGGTGTATCAATACACCCAGTCACTACAAAGATACAGGTGTCCTTCCTAACTCAGTTGCCGGAGAGAAAGGAAACCCCTCAGGCATTTCACCATGAGGCCAATGGTGACTTAAAAACAGTTACAGCGTTTAATGGCTGTGTTAGGAGATAACTGAGGATGGATACATAACATTGTAGTTACTCCACAATACTAACCTAATTGAGAGTTAAAAGAAGGAAGCCTGTACATAAAAAAAATATTCTAAAACATGCATCCTGTTTACAACAAGGCACTAAAGTAATACTGCAAAATAAATTTGGCAGTGATATCATCATCAGTGATATGCACAGGGAGGAACGTTAAGCTTTTGACCTTCTCCACTGCTGCCCCATCAATGTGGGTGGGGGCGTGCTCTCACTGCTGTCTCCTGTAGTCCGCGATCAGCTCCTTTGTTTTGTTGACGTTAAGGGAGAGGTTATTTTCCTGGAACCACTCCACCAAGGCACTCACCTCCTCCCTGTAGGCTGTCTCGTCATTGGTGGTTATCAGGCCTACCCCTGTTGTGTCGTCTGGAAGCTTAATGATTGTGTTGGAGACATGTGTGGCCACGCAGTCATCGGTGAACAGGGAGTACAAAATGGGCTGAGCATGCACCCCTGTGGGGCTCCCGTGTTGAGTATCAGCGTGGCAGAGATGTTGCTGCCTACCTTCACCACTTGGGTTTGGCCTGTTAGGAAGTCCAGGACCCAGCTGCACAAGGAGGGGTTCAGACCCAGGGCCTTGAGCTTAGTGATGAGCTTGGAGGGTATGGTTTTGAAAGCTGAGCTGTCGTCGATGAAAAGCATTCCTACAAGTAGGTACTCCTCTTGTCCAGGTGGGATAGGGCAGTGTGCAGTGCAATGGCGATTGCATCATCTGTGGATCTGTTGGGGATGAATGCAATCTGTAGTGGGTCTAGGGTGTCAGGTAAGATGGGGGTTATATGGTCCTTCACTAGCCTCTCAAAGCGCTTCATGATGACAGAAGTGAGTGCTATAGTGATAGTCATTTACTTCAGTTACCTTCACTTTGTTGGGTACAAGAATGATGGTGGACATCTTGAAGCAAGTGGGGACAACAAACTGGGACAGTGAGAGATTGAATCTGTCCGTAAACACTCCAGCCAGCTGGTCTGCGAAAGCTCTAGGTACTCAGCTTGGGATGCTGTCTGGGCTGGCAGCCTTGCGAGGGTTACCATTAAAGGCTGCATTAACAGTACTTAAATTGTGCTGATTATATTAAAAGCGGGCATGTTTGTGCTTTAGGATGAACTAATAATAATGTGTATGGGAAAATCAACACAAAAACCCACCATGTGTTCCCGTTCTGGCAGATCGCTGCTCCCGCTCCCTCATTCCCTTCCCTCAGGGTACTCAGATTAGTCTACATATTGTAATCAGCTGTATTTGTCTCCTTCTAACATGAATTGTTGAGGGGAAAGGATGTCTATCATCCAGCCTCCATCTCCCTAGGTACAATGAGGGGGGCAGGGGGGGTGATAATACTTATCCTGTGGGGTCCTGCTATTGCTAAGCTATCCTACAGCATGTGGAGATCTTCTTCCTCTTCCCATGTGCATTACACTTCCTCCCCCCACCAACCTTTCCCTCTGACCTCTTAGACAGCACAATGAGTACACTGCGAGTCAGCCTTATTAGACGAAGCCCTTACAAAACCAACACCTCAGTGACATTTCATCCGGGGTTACGAAGAGGCACAAGCTTTCATTAAGAAACCTTGCCAATGCCAATTTAGGGTGTTGAGAGGGAAGCAAGGTGGACAGTTGAAAAGTCCTTTATGATTTAGGACCTGCATCTGGAAAGTCTTCTGACATGTTAGCCAAGCTCATTTGCGCTATACAATGCAACATAATTACAATTCCAATTACAACCGCCCGCCACGGTCGCCACAGGGATAACCATTGACATTTTCGCTCGAAATTACCAGTTGCATTTATATTCTGCATAGGATTTGTCTAATCCAACATCTAGGGACTCTATTATTATTAATTAGACAAAATGCTTAGTGTTGGGAATTGCCGACATATTTAAGCAGCTTATTAATATGCAGTCTCTGGTAACAAGTTTTTTTTGTATAGTAGAACACTTGCCACATGGTGTGGTGGGACGGGGGGGGCATTAAAAATATGCATTTGAATATGGTTAGAAGCCTCTGAAGCTGGATCTATGAGTCGATAACCAGAGGAAATGTGCAATATTAAACACATTTAGGGAAGCATCTGCTGGGCCTGGTCTTTCTGATTCATGTCCCATTGAAGCTGATACTGTTAATCAGCACTCCAAAAGGTTTCAATGAGGAAGGAAAAGGGAGTTGTGACATTTTGAATGATTGTGATATAAACGTAACTACAGCATCGGATCAGTTTTTTCTTCTCACTAAGTGACCTCTCCAAGGAAAACGCAGGGCCCTAGTTATTTTTGCCTGGGTCTAGATTTTTCCTGGTGTTGTCATTGGGTCAGGAAAAAATTCTGTCCGTAGAGATGAACATAATGATGAGTATAATGAAAAATGGGGAAGTGGGTACACATGACGGACTTCCATCACAGCTCTTCTCTGGGTTTCTATTCCTGCGTTTCTTCTCGTTCTTCTTCGCGGCCGTTGAGTAGATGGCAGCGTGGGTCTGCCCCCTCGGGTCCAGGGACAGGATACTATATGGCACTGTCACGCCTGCTCCCACTCTTCAGGCGCCAGGCTGCCCTGCATTACGAACTCCTGCCACCATCATTTATGCACACCTGCCTTCCCATTTATGCACACCTGCCTTCCCATTTATGCACACCTGCCTTCCCATTTATGCACACCTGCCTTCCCATTTATGCACACCTGTCACGCGCTTTAACGATATTGGACTCACCTGGACTCACTCAATCACCTGTTTATTACCTCCCCTATATGTGTTAGTTCCCCAGCTCTGTCCCTCACTGCTGCATTGTTTGTCATATGTCCATGTTACCCGTGCTCTGACGCTGTTCCTGTCTTGTTCTATGTCTGTTCCCAAATAAATGTCTGACTACCCGTACCTGCTTCTCCTGTCCGGCATCGGCTCTTATAGGCACATTGAACATAGCTCATTAACGTAGTGTGGTCTTATTGAACTAATACACTATTACAGCTTATTGTGAACTAGACAATGTCGATGCAACACCACAGAGGTCTCAGTATTGCGTGGGTTTGAGAGTAGTACAGAGAAGCAAATAAGAGAGGGCATTGAGGCACATACAGTAGGAATTGTTTTATGAAGAATCATCAATGGTAGGACGCAATTCTGATGTGTTTTAATATAGCATATGTTTTTCTTTAGGCTACATGTTTATGGAGAGAAAAATATATTTCTACACTCTGTACCTAATCATAAAGTCAATACTTGTATAAATGTTCACAGTGAAATGAAAGTTCACATGTTCCAGAAGGCATTCCTGTTCAAATGGCTTTTCTGGTCCTTCTGTAGCTCAGTTGGTAGAGCATGGCGCTTGTAACGCCAGGGTAGTGGGTTCGATCCACGGGACCACCCATACGTAAAATGTATGCACACATGACTGTAAGTCACTTTGGATAAAAGCGTCTGCTAAATGGCATATATTATTATTATATTATTATTATTATTATAAATGTCTAATGAGAGAAAATGTCCAATTGTGGCAAAACACCATCGGATTGTGACAACAACCTATGTTATCAAACAACACATTCATGTAATTCCTTTTTTATGACTAAACGTCAAGAAATAAAGTACCACCGAGGCCTAGTTCAGATAAGGAGGCAAATGCACTGTGAAAACAGAGACACATTGAGGCTGAATAGATTCTGATACTGCATTGCCTCCGGCTCTGAAACACAGCGCCCATTGATTCAAGTTGCCAGTCAAATTATCATGGTACGTTCAAGTCTTTCAAGACTGGCACAAATGTAAAGTAGGGTCCTCTGTTCTGAAGGCAAACACAATTAGCAACCAGTGCTAAATGAGGGAAAGGAGGGAAGGGGGGGTGGACCTGAGGAGAAAAGGAAACAGCCATTACCGGCACACTAATACTAATTTAATGCTCTTCGCAGTGTAAAGGGAAACCATGTCTGTATTCATTTCAGTGCACACGGAGAGCACGATCAGACAAAGGGCAGAACAGAAGGACAAGCACAAATTGAAATGAGCCTCCCTTTGGTCCTGGTCCCAAACTGGGACTTGAAGGCAGCGTGTGAGGTTGGTGCCAGACAGATAATAGTAATTGAAACGCATGATAACACACAAACCAGATCCAAGATGTGAGTGCAGGCTGCTGTCATTCAACTGGCAAAGTGGAGGTATTTATAATAAATAAATAAAAAATGGTATTAGATGATGTATATAGTATTATTGAAGGCACTCGTTAAATCCACTTCAGTCAGTGACGAGTTAAAGACGGATTGTGACGATTGAGACATGGATTGTGAATTTGTGCCATTCAGAGGGTGAATGCGCAAGACAAAATATTTAAGTGCCTTTGAATGGATCATATTAGTAGGTGCAAGGCACACACTTTTTTGTCAAGAACTGCAACGCTAGTGGGTTTTTCACACTCAACCGTTTCCAGTGTGAATCAAGAATGGTCCACTACCCAAAGGACATCCAGCTAACTGTGGGAAGCACCGGAGTCAACATGGGCCAACATCCCTGCTTTCAACACCTTGTAGAGTCCATGCCCCGATGAATTGAGGCTGTTCTAAGGGCAAAAGGGGGTATGCAATTCAATATTAGGAAGGTGTTCCTAATGTTTTGGTACACTCAGTGTATGTTATATGTGACTCGTTTCAGGAAACGAGGCGTATGTCGCGCGTGACTACCTCCCAGAAAAGCCATTTGAACAGGAATGCCTTCTGGAACATGTGAACTTTCATGTGCCTTAATTACAAACTTGTATGCCATCTGTAAATATGAATACAATAGTTAAATTATGAACCTAGTTGATTTAGCCACAGAAAAAGACAGCAACCGTCCTGCGAGCCATGATTGGCTGAGATAATGGATGGGCTGGATATACCGAGATATGAGTTTGGATTGGACTGCCATGTAGCACGCTTGTATCTATAACATGAGCTGGTCAGTATGTGTAGGTAATACTTTCTAACGCAGCTTTTGAAAAAAAAGATATCACATAGTAGAAGTGCATAAGTGTTGCTCTCCACTTTCTGAAGGACCAAGATTGGAGTATGATAGCTAAGGAGATGAAGAAAATTCTGGCGTTTGATTGCAAATATGCAGACGGAGTCATAAAGAGAACAAACAGTAAGCTGTTGTATAAAACACCTGTCTCTGGATTACATCTTCAAACGAAGGGCAACCATGGCATCCGTGATAGAGAGGGAGAAGCGTCCATCCATGTATATGGGTAAGATAGTCTAGCTAGCTACATTTTCAGATATTACGTTTCTAAATTTGTCAATGTTGTTTTCATTTCAAGTTAAAGTGTACTGTTAGCTAGCTAACATTACATGTGTGATCTGTGTAGTAATATTATTCGTATCTCAGAGGCATTTGCATTGATAGTTATAGCCTGATGTTAGCTAGCTAACATTGAACCTGGTTTGATTAGCTGCCTGCAGATTCATGCAGGCTAGGAGCATCATGAGTAGGGATTATAGTTAATTGTTTAACTATGTAGATAGCTACATATCTAAACAAAAGACTCCAGTAACCATTTCAATAGAATGTTCATGATGTCACTGCGACAACTGTCAATAGACGTAGCTGGTAAATTCGCTCTGGCTATCTACTCCGATTTCAGAGCACTCTTGTATGAATTTTCCAGAGAGCAGAACAACTGATGAAATTACGAATGCACATTACCAGTTGAATTTGGCCTGTGTCAGTAAACGTTGGCAAAGAAAGTGTAATAAAATTGTTACCAGCAGCACAGTTACGCTCTGGATAACATAAAACAGCTGTGCTCTTATTTGAGTCTGGAAGTAGCTAGCAAGCTAGCCAACAGTAGTTGGCTTGGGTACTTGACTGCTAATGTTAGGTCAGAATGCCCGGATCAACCCTACACCTCGGCCAGAGCGTCTTGTGTGCGCTCTGAGTGCTCTGTGAGCAAAACGCTCTGAATTTACAAACAGACAATCTGACAACTCTCAGAGCGCACTCTGAGCCTATTCTGGCACTCCAGATGAAATTTACGAACACACCCGTAGTATAAACTAGGCTTTAGTCTTGAAATCTTTGGCTGTTTAGTACATGGCCTCACATGTGAAGCCTTAAAAAGATGGGCGGGGCTAAAGCTGTAGAGGGTGTGAATGATTCTGAATGGGTGTAGACAAAGAAGAGCTCACCAGTAGGTACCAAAACATGTATGGGCCATTTTCTTAAAAGTTACAAGTTTCTTTCCCATTGTTCCTCAACTGTAGTGTATGATATACAATTTTCAACTGTAGTGTATGATACACCATTTTCTAGCTCTGAGTCTCTAATTTTATCCAATGTAAAATACACCATTTTAAATGTTGCTACATAAGACCGAATCGAGCCAGTCGGTCTCATATTATATATGGAGAGAGACCTGCATTCCAATGAACATGGTTGATATAGTTCTTGGCACGTTTTTAAGAGTATAAATTGTGGTATGCTAATATCAAGTGAATTAGTAATAACTAATGGCATGAGCAACAACAAAATGCTTTCTATAATTGTGTTCTTCTATTCAAAACTTCAAAGGGAGAATGAACAGGTCAGCCAAACCTGAAGCAGCAATTTATACTTCAATGAGAAACAGATTTTTCTATTATGCAAGGTCAATCTATTATTAAAACCACTATCAAGATACTGTATGTAAGGGAAGTGGAGAGAGTACGCTCTGTATTGAGCCTAGGGGACAGTGCTTGTTGTGTGGGAACAGTGGTATTATTTTGAGATGAGGAGGATATTTGTGTTATTCTTCATCAGACTTTGCCTAAGATTCAATTACTATTCACGTCTATACTTAGACCACAACCTAAAAACACCAGGGTCCTCATTTGTCAATAATGCGTAGAAACTATTCTAAAATACTACTTTGAACAGTATTTAGAATGGTCGTACACATAGAAAAACTGTGATTTATCAAGCTATCCTACTAGCATCATACGTACACCGGTAGGCGATAACCATTGATAAATACCCTCATGTTCGACTTTGGCTGTTTGCATTTTGATACACCCCATGTTAACCAAACATGGTCAAAATCACCACTGTAAAGACTGTGAGGAATATACAACGTCAAACGATGAAATACAATGGCCTTTTTCTGAGAATGAAATAGAGGTGCTGGTGTCAGAGATTGAGTACAACCAAAACATTTTATTTAGCTTGCTCAGTTGTGGCTGGACCAGAAAATTAAAATCATAGCTACAAAAAATCACATCAAATGTGATTTGTCACATACACATGGTTAGCAGATGTTATTTGTCACATACACATGGTTAGCAGATGTTATTTGTCACATACACATGGTTAGCAGATGTTATTTGTCACATACATATGGTTAGCAGATGTTATTTGTCACATACACATGGTTATCAGATGTTATTTGTCACATACACATGGTTAGCAGATGTTATTTGTCACATACACATGGTTAGCAGATGTTATTTGTCACATACACATGGTTAGCAGATGTTATTTGTCACATATACATGGTTAGCAGATGTTATTTGTCACATACACATGGTTAGCAGATGTTATTTGTCACATACACATGGTTAGCAGATGTTATTTGTCACATACACATGGTTAGCAGATGTTATTTGTCACATACACATGGTTAGCAGATGTTATTTGTCACATACACATGGTTAGCAGATGTTATTTGTCACATACACATGGTTAGCAGATGTTATTTGTCACATACACATGGTTAGCAGATGTTATTTGTCACATACACATGGTTAGCATATGTTATTTGTCACATACACATGGTTAGCAGATGTTATTTGTCACATACATATGGTTAGCAGATGTTATTTGTCACATACACATGGTTAGCAGATGTTATTTGTCACATACACATGGTTAGCAGATGTTATTTGTCACATACACATGGTTAGCAGATGTTATTTGTCACATACATATTGTTAGCAGATGTTATTTGTCACATACACATGGTTAGCAGATGTTATTTGTCACATACACATGGTTAGCAGATGTTATTTGTCACATACATATGGTTAGCAGATGTTATTTGTCACATACACATGGTTAGCAGATGTTATTTGTCACATACGTATGGTTAGCAGATGTTATTTGTCACATACGCATGGTTAGCAGATGTTATTTGTCACATACACATGGTTAGCAGATGTTATTTGTCACATACACATGGTTAGCAGATGTTATTTGTCACATACACATGGTTAGCAGATGTTATTTGTCACATACATATGGTTAGCAGATGTTATTTGTCACATACACATGGTTAGCAGATGTTATTTGTCACATACACATGATTAGCAAATGTTATTTGTCACATACACATGGTTAGCAGATGTTATTTGTCACATACACATGGTTAGCAGATGTTATTTGTCACATACACATGGTTAGCAGATGTTATTTGTCACATACACATGGTTAGCAGATGTTATTTGTCACATACACATGGTTAGCAGATGTTATTTGTCACATACACATGGTTAGCAGATGTTATTTGTCACATACACATGGTTAGCAGATGTTAATGTGAGTGTAGCGAAATGCTTGTGCTTCTAGTTCCGACCATGCAGTAATATCTAACAAGTCATCTAACAACTTCACAACAACTACCTTATACACACAAGTGTAATGGAATAAGAATATGTACATAAAAATATATATGGATGAGCGATGGCCGAACCGCATAGGCAAGATGCAAAGTTGGTATAGAGTACAGTATATACATATGAGATGAGTATTGTAGGGTATGTAAACATTATATAAAGTGGCATAGTTTAAAGTGACTCGTGATACATTTATTACATCCAATTTGTAATTATTAAAGTGGCTAGAGATTGAGTCAGTATGTTGGCAGCAGCCATTAAATGTTAGTGATGGATGTTTAACAGTCTGATGGCCTTGAGATAGAATCTGTTTTTCAGTCTCTCAGTCCCAGCTTTGATGCACCTGTACTGACCTCGCCTTCTGGATGATAGTGGGGTGAACAGGCAGTGGCTCGGGTGAATGTTGTCCTTGATGATCTTTTTGGCCTACCTGTGACATCGGGTGGTGTAGCTGTCCTGGAGAGCAGGTAGTTTTTGGTGACAAGTGTTTTTGGTGACAAGCAACATTTCTTCAGTCTCCTGAGGTTGAAGAGGCGCTGTTGCGCCTTCTTCACTACGCTGTCTGTGTGGGTGGACCATTTCAGTTTGCCCGTGATGTTTACGCCACTTAAAACTTTCCACCTTCTCCACTACTGTCCCGTCGATGTGGATAGGGGGGTGCTCCCTCTGCTGTTTCCTGAAGTCCACAACCATTAGGACAATTCAAGTTTCTTTAGAAATGGCAAATATACTTCAAATGAGTGGGCAACACTCAACAATAATCTATCTATCCTCAACAGCTACTGCCTGTAGGCGTATAGGGCAACAATGTTGTTCTGCAGAATGAACGAGTCACATGTTCCAAATGGCCACCGTGCCACCATATTCAGCAGCTTCTTTTGTGCATCACCTGCACATGAAGAGGGGAAGCCTTTTCTGTTCACGTTGTTTTGGGATGGTGCTTTTATGGCGATGTGGGTGCCGTTCCGTTCGCAAAGAAACCCCTCATCAAATCAAATGTATTCATAAAGTCCCTTTCAAGTCTGCAGATTTCACAAAGTGCTTATACAGAAACCCAGCCCCAAAAAACAAAAAGCAAGCAATGCAGGCGTAGTAGCACAGAGGCTAGGAAAAAATCCCTAGAAAGTCAGGAGCCTAGGACGAAACCTAGAGAGGAACGAGGCTCTGAGGGGTGGCCAGCCCTCTTCTGACTGTACCGGTAGAGATTATAAGAGTACATGGTCATTAAGGCCAGATTGTTCTTCAAGATGTCCATAGATGACTATCAGGGTGAAATAATAATCACAGTGGGTGTAGGGGGTACAACAGGTCAGTACCTCAGGAGTAAATGTCAGTTGGCTTTTCATAGCCAAGCATTCAGAGGTTGAGAGAGGGAGAGAAAGAGAGAGAGAGGGGAATTTCGAAAACAGCAGGTCTGGTGAACAGGTCAGGGTTCTATAGCCGCAGGCAGAACAGTTCAAATTGGAGCAGTTGCCCTACCAGGTGGACTGTAGACAGCCAGGAGTCATCAGGCGTGGTCGTCCTGAGGCATGGTCCTAGGGCTCAGGTCTCTGGGAGGCGAGGAAGAGAGGGAGAGATAGATAATTAGTGGGAGCATACTTAAATCCACACAGGACACCAGAGAAGACAGGAAAATTACACCAGATATAACAGACTGACCGTAGCACCACGGCACATAGACTATTGCAGCATAGATACTGGAGCCTGAAACAGGGAGGGGTCATGAGACACTGTGACCCCGTCTGACAATAACCCCGGATAGGGCCAACCAGGCATATTATAACCCCTTCCACTTTGCCACTAGAGGGACATTAACAGACCACCAATGTATTACCCTGAGACAAGGCTGAGTATAGCCCACGAAGGTCTCCTTCACCGCATAAGCCAGAGGGGGCGCAAAACCGGACAGGAAGATCATGTCAGTGACTCAACCCATGCAAGTGACACACCCCTCCTAGGGACGGCATGGAAGAGCACATGTAAGCAAGTGACTCAGCCCCTGTAATAGGGTCAGAGGGAGAGAATCCCAGTAGAGAGAGGGGAGCTGGCCAGGCAGAGACAGCAAGGGCAGTTCGTCGCTCCAATGCCTTGCCGTTCACCTTCGCACCCCTGGGCCACACTAGACTCAATCATAGGACCTACTGAGGAGATGAGTAAAGATTCAAAGGTCGAGATCGAGTTTGCGTCTCTCACCTGGATAGGCAGACCATTTTATAAAAATGGACCTCTATAGGAAAAAGCCCTGCCTCCAGCTGTTTGCTTAGAAATTCTCTGGACAATAATATGGAGGCCTGCGTCTTGTAACCGCAGCGTACATGTAGGTATGTACGGCAGGACCAAATCGGAGAGATAGGTAGGAGCAAGTCCATGTAATGCTTTGTATGTTAACAGTAAAACCTTGAAATCAGACCTTGCCTTAAGAGGAAGTCAGTGTAGAGAGGCTAGCACTGGAGTAATATTATTACATGTTTTGGTTCTAGTCAAGATCCTAGCAACCGTGTTTAGTACTAACTGAAGTTTATTTAGTGCTTTATCCTGGTAGTTGGGGAGTAGGGTATTAGAGTAGTCTAACCTAGAAGTGACAAATGCATGGATTAGCTATTCTGCACCATTTTTGGACAAAAAGTTAGGTTTTTGCAATGTTACGAAGATGGAAAAAAGCTGCCCTTGAAATATTCTTGTTCGTCAAAAGAGAGATCAGGGTCCAGAGGAACGCCACGGTCCTTCACAGCTTTATTTGAGACGAATGTACAACCATCAAGATCAATTGTCCGATCCAACAGCAGATCTCTTTGTTTCTTGGGATCTAGAACTAGCATCTCTGTTTTGTCTGAGTTTAAAAGTAAAATATTTTCCACAGTCCAATTTTGGGGCTTCACCATGTTTTATCGAGATGTACAGTTATGTGTCGTCCGCATAGCAATGAAAGTTGACATTGTGTTTCAGAATGACATCACCAAGAGGTAGAATATATATTGGAAACATTAGTGGTCGTAAAAAAAGGTACAATTGACTTGCCAGAGGACAAACAATCCACAGAGACAAATGTATATATTTTCGACAGATAAGATCTAAACCAGGCAAGAACTTGTCCATGTAGACCAATTAGGGTGTCCAGTCTCTCCAAAATAATTTGGTGTCAAAAGCGGCACTAAGGTCGAGAAGCACAAAGACAGATGCAGAGCCTTGGTCTGACGCCATTAAAAGGTCATTTACCACCTTCACACGTGTTGTCTAAGTACTATGATGGGGTCTAAAACAAGACTGAAGCGTTTTCGGATGCATTATTTGTCTTCGGGAAGGCAGCTTGACTTCATCCTATTGTGTAACGAGGTTTGGAAATTGTATATGATACTGTTCTTTTTGATGATGATATGCCTCTAATTTAAAAAATGACTGTACTTTATATGGATTATTATTGTAAAAAATGCACTGATGTGGTTAAATTATATAATATAGCCTGTCAAGATTTGTTAAATGACTTCACAATGGAAATACAACGAAATCTAAAAAAATATTTTAATCATTACTCTCACAATTTCACACATTTTTAACATTTACTATGTTTTCCCCATTCTAGGCTCGACAAGCAGTTCTCTTATTCCACCACTTGGTACTGTGCATACGTATGGTCATGGCTGTAAGTACATTACGCACACTCTCAAGCAAACATTTGTATATATACATTTCACACTGCATGGAAATGATCCCAACATTGGAGGCGCCACAGAGGATAAAGGGGAGGACCATCCTTCTCATCGAATTTCATAAAAATAAAAGTAGTGAAACATTAAAAAAGTTATCCTTTTCAGATAAAACTGTACTAAATATAGTCACATCACCAAATAATGTTTTAAAACACACTATTTTGCAATGAAGGTCTATAGTAGCCTCAACAGCACTCTGTAGCAGAGCACCATGGTGTAGCCGGAGGACAGCTAGCTTCTGTCCTCCTCTGAGTACACTGACTTCAATACAAAACCTAGGAGGCTCATGGTTCCAACCCCTTTCCATACACTTACACAGTAATTATGACAATATCCAGAGGACGTCCTCCAACCTACCAGAGCTCTTGCAACATGAACTGATATGTTGTCCACCCAATCAAAGGATCAGAGAATGAATATAGTACTGAAAGGATAAGCTACATCTTGCTAGCACTGCAGTGCATACAATGTGGTGAGTAGTTGACTCAAAGAGAGAGAAAGAGAATAGTTGAACAGTTTTTAACAAATTAATATATTTTTTAAATGAAGGAGAAGCAAGAGAGAGAGAAAGAGCTAGTTCATTGTATTTTTTGTTCACTTTTAAACCAAATCAAATCAAAATTTATTTGTCACATACACATGGTTAGCAGATGTTAATGCGAGTGTAGCGAAATGCTTGTGCTTCTAGTTCCGACAATGCAGTGATAACCAACAAGTAATCTAACTAACAATTCCAAAACTACTGTCTTATACACAGTGTAAAGGGATAAAGAATATGTACATAAGGATATATGAATGAGTGATGGTACAGGGCAGCATACAGTAGATGGTATCGAGTACAGTATATACATATGAGATGAGTATGTAGACAAAGTAAACAAAGTGGCATAGTTAAAGTGGCTAGTGATACATGTATTACATAAGGATGCAGTCGATGATATAGAGTACAGTATATACGTATGCATATGAGATGAATAATGTAGGGTAAGTAACATTATATAAGGTAGCATTGTTTAAAGTGGCTAGTGATATATTTACATCATTTCCCTTCAATTCCCATTATTAAAGTGGCTGGAGTTGGGTCAGTGTCAATGACTGGAGTTGGGTCAGTGTCAATGACATCCTTCTGGATGATAGCGGGGTGAACAGGCAGTGGCGCGGGTGGTTGATGTCCTTGATGATCTTTATGGCCTTCCTGTAACATCGGGTGGTGTAGGTGTTCTGGAGGGCAGGTAGTTTGCCCCCGGTGATGCGTTGTGCAGACCTCACTACCCTCTGGACAGCCTTACGGTTGAGGGCGGAGCAGTTGCCGTACCAGGCGGTGATACAGCCCGCCAGGATGATCTCGATTGTGCATCTGTAGAAGTTTGTGAGTGCTTTTGGTGACAAGCCGAATTTCTTCAGCCTCCTGAGGTTGAAGAGGCGCTGCTGCGCCTTCTTCACGACGCTGTCCAGTGTGAGTGGACCAATTCAGTTTGTCTGTGATGTGTATGCCGAGGAACTTAAAACTTGCTACCCTCTCCACTACTGTTCCATCGATGTGGATAGGGGGGGGTTCCCTCTGCTGTTTCCTGAAGTCCACAATCATCTCCTTAGTTTTGTTGACGTTGAGTGTGAGGTTATTTTCCTGACACCACACTCCGAGGGCCCTCACCTCCTCCCTGTAGGCCGTCTCGTCGTTGTTGGTAATCAAGCCTACCACTGTTGTGTCGTCCGCAAATGATGATTGAGTTGGAGGCGTGCGTGGCCACGCAGTCGTGGGTGAACAGGGAGTACAGGAGAGTACTTAGCTAGTGAATGCAGGTAGCTAATTTAGCCTTCTCAAACACCCGGCTCAAACAAAGACGGATGCTATTAGCTAGCTGGCTATGGCTATCCAACACTAGAACTCTTCCAAGTCAAGGTAAGCTGTTGGTTTTAACTGCTTGCTGACTGTACACTTTACTGCATGATGGTAGTGGGTTTATTATCACGTTAGTTAAAGTAGCTACGATGATGTAGGTAAGCTGTGTGTAGCAGTTAGTGGTCATGATGTGAAAGTTTTTGCTTTCTCACAGACAGCTGATGTGTTGTGCACTGAAGTCCACAAGCAAAGAGAAAAGGTGAGAGAAGGAGATCACGCAGATGCGAGAGGGAATTCTACAATGGGCAAAATTATCATGCTGTTTGTATGTGGCAGCTATGAAAGTGAATTGTGTTTGCGTGTGATCAGGGGTGTATTCATTCTGCCAATTCTGTTGATAAACGTTTCTTAAACAGAAGCAAATGGAACATCAATTCTGTTGAAAAAACGTTTCTTAAGCAGAAGCAAATTAAACGACATGGGGATAAACATACCTTAATTTGTCAAGAAGAAACTCTCGTTTGCAACTGTTGGACAAATGATTACACACACCCCAGATCAGCTAGATGCAGGCAAGAGTGTGCAAGGCGGTATTAACTGTGTCACTGTCTGTCACCTTATTTCATAAAATAATTTTCTCGACCTGTGCACCTACATGGTAAACTTTCATTCATAGGCTAGATTGTAGCAACCTCATGGTGTGTATAGGGAAAATTAGAGTATTATGTAGTAGCCTGATCCTATCGATGTTACATTGAGCTGGGTGAATGGAATATGAATGACAGTCATCCAATACGCTGTAATATAAGTAAGGCCAGGCTCCTAAACAAAATAATTGTCCTCATGTTAAACGTCACTGACCGCCACTGGATCCCACGCATGTTTCAGACACAGATTTGTGCCTACACATGACTGATAAATGAGGCCCCAGAAATGTTATAAAACTTTAGTTAATGTTATGATATTGATAACAGCCCTCTATTCTGTTACGGTATAAGAATACATTATGGTAGAAATAATGTGGGGAAATGTCTTCAACGCAATTCTTTTATAGTGTATAGAAAACAGGATTATAGTGTGACTCCTCTCCTCTCCATCCCTCCCCTGAGGAGCAGTGGAGGCTGACTTTATCCCTCACCACTAATCACACCCAGCGCCCACATCACTTATCAATACATGCCTGCCTTCCACAGAGACAGTAAACACACAATCATACACTGCAGAAATTAGGAAGTGATGCAAGCTGTAGCACAGTAAGACTCATTGGAAAATATGGAATAGATATATATTTTTTTGTATCACAGTAACTAATATCCCGAGGGGCGCAGCGGTCTAAGGCACTGCATCTCAGTGCTAAAGGCGTCACTGCAGACTCTGGTTTGATCCCAGTCTGTATCACAACCGGCCGTGATCGGGAGTCCCATAGGGTGGCGCACACTTGTCCCAGCGTCGTCCAGGTTAGGGGAGGGTTTGTAAAATAAGAAATTGTAAAATAAGAAATTGTTCTTAACTCACCTGCCTAGTTAAATAAAGGTTAAATAAAAAATATTTTTATATACAGAATGAAAATGAAGGGACATGACCTCCCTTAGTTTCAATTGGCATGATGATTCTGGTCGCAGTAACATCATCCAACAAAGATAACTCTTATTTCCCAGGATGTGTTTTTACGTTTCATAAGCCATTTTGAATAACATCCTCCACACAAACTTGACTAAGGTCTCAAGAAGCCCAGAGTACAGTAGGAGAGACTCCAGCCTCTCCCTTAGAGATTCTAGTCTTTCATAACAGTAACATATTCCCCTCCGGGGCTCCATAGTTAAACATGAGCTGGCAATTCACTGTCTTATTGCCCTTTGTCTTCACCTGGAAATCAATAGAGGAATTTCCACATATTGATCTGCCGTGGGTGAGATAAAGCAACAGTAGCCTACTGAACTGCACTAGGGGCATTCAGCAATATTAATTCACTTTTGAAGAAACATCATTAGATGCAGTAATACAGGTTACAGAGATTGCAGACTGTTCTGCTTGGGTTAATCCCTGAAAATTGCTGTATTTAACTAGCATGGGGAAATTAAATTAATCTTCAATGAAATTTAACAAATTCGCACAACTAAAGGATACGGTCGAAGGCCAAAAACCCTATTCAATTGAAACCAGTTTACAGGCTAAAGCAACATAGCATTCCACGCCTGGAGACAGAAAGCATGCATGAATCAATATTCAGTACCTCTATCATCGTAAACAGAAGTCCAAACATGCTTTTCCAATGTGATTGGATAACTGTACCAGCCAAGAGGACCTTATCTGGCAAGAGGAGGAGGACTGAGGGGATGGTGATGGTTCAGAGCACCACACATTCCTGGTCTCACAAGCTGGGCAAGAGGGTACTTAAACACAGTTTACTGGGAGGAGGAGGAGGGCTGTCACCTGTGTTCACATGAATCATTTAACTTAGGGAAAAGGGGCTGCAGAAGATGGATGATGTGGGATTTAGCTTACTGTTGAGTGGAGGAGAGAGAGAGAGAGAGAGGAGAGAGAGAGAGAGAGAGAGAGAGAGAGAGAGAGAGAGAGAGAGAGAGAGAGAGAGAGAGAGAGAGAGAGAGAGAGAGAGAGAGAGAGAGGAGAGGGTGTGGTGGGCCGGAGGTCCAGTCTCATGTTGGCAAGGCCTGGAATGATCTGCAACTTGCTGATTAATTAACAGAGCAGTCAAAGTGAACTTACCCAGGAGCTAAATTTGCTGGGCCATCTATTTACATGTCACTGGTTCTTTGGCACTGCTCATTAATGATATAGGGCCAGCGATCCCAACGGGCCATGTTGTGTTAAAGGTTCTGCAATAGATTTAACAAGATATAGTGAAAGAAATGCAACAGGTGCGTGCGTGTATGTCGGGCCATAATCAACATAGTGAATCACATTTAAGAGGGAGAAGACAATAATAATTGACAGGATCACTGTAGAACTTCTGGGCAAACAGTGAACATTCCTACAATGTTAAATGTCCAATGTCGCTGTTTATGTCAAAATCAAATCATTTCTGGGTAACAATGAAGTACTTTATTGTGATTGATTTAAATTAAAAGTGTCAAAAAGAAACAAAAATAGCTTCTAAGCCAAGAGCAATTTCTCAAGCGCAAATTTTGCTAGGACTGCCTGTGAGTTGTCTGAGTGGCGAGGTGAAAGCTGAACACAAGCTTTTATTGGAAGAGAAGTTTAAAGCTCTCTTTCTTATTGGTCTATAAACTAATTTGTCACTGGCAAGCAGAAACTCCATCCCACCAAAACAGGCTGAAATTTTAGCCGGACTTTTCAAACAGGATATTATCACAATTTTTTACAATTTCACAGTATTGTTCCAAACTTATAGTGTGTAAATCCTGTGTTTTAACGGGAAAAAAATCTAGTTTTTGATTATACTGGGACTTTAAAGGAAAACTTGTTACATTAGTCCATTGTTGACACAGCCCCAAAATGTTTTGATTGTCAGCATTTTCCTTTAAGTAATGGACTTTACATATTTCAATAATATATGTCAATCTAAAGACTTTTAGAAAGCCACTTTGACCACCTCAAAACATTCCTACTAATGGTCTAGGAATGCAGTGAACCAGAAATTGTTTACTTGGTCTATACAGTGTCGAAACATGTTCAGACTGCTACAATCACGTGAGCAGACACAATAACAACAGCACAATACACCTGATATAGATTATTCCATTAGATTTACAGCCTTGATAGGAGAGCCACACGTTAAAATCTCAGACGTTGACACAGACACGGATGTCTGCGAGACACAGGTCTTCTTGTAATCATTTAAATGGCAGTTTTTGTTGAACATTCTGGCAATATCCTCTCCCTGCACTTGACTTGATAGTCCTGTTCTGGAGGCTGGCCTGGAAGGGTTCAGGACCAGCCATAAAGTGTATAGCCCTTTGTGTAAGCAGACACATTAATCTCATTTCTAACGAACACTGATGGCCATCCTAGACGTTTTTTTATGAATCCGTGAGCACACACAAAGGCGCACGTTTAGCGCTCTCACAAAGGCAGGATATTAAAATGAGACATCTTCAGCACAGCGCCAGATGAATGGTCGGTTTAATTGCCCCGTGGACGGCCGTTATTATGACATTTAGTGAGGTATTTTCGTTAGCCGACAGGAGTAATTTGGACCATGTCTTAAGCGCAACCTGAGACGCGCCAAGGTCACATAACTGTCGTCATAACAACCATTAATAGAAATGCTAATGGAGTTCGTCACTTACCCCGGCCTACACTCTCCATTCCAACGTCTCCAATAAAAAAAGTTGACATGTCAGAGGTGTAGGTATTGTCAATTTATATGATGCATGCCCACACCCACCAGCAAGCAGTGGGTTGGTTTAATACAATGATGTATTCATTAACATTAGATCAAATTGTAACGCCATTGTATAAACTCATATTTTTTTAGGGGTTATGTAGGTCTCTGTTACATAATTTCCTATTGCAAGGGGAGTTGTACTCATTTACAGTCATTGGTCATACTAGGCCTTCTTGTCAAATGACACAGTCTTCTCGTTTTTTGTTGATTCAGTTGGCCTGTGTGTGGAGTTGATGGTGTTAATTTGGAGCATTTTAGTAGGCTATTGGTCGGAAGGTCTTTACTCAGCAGGTTTCACTTTTGGTAATTCAACTGTCAGGTAAAACAAAAATAAACCCTTCGGTTTGCGTGTCCAAAACTTCTTTCAAGAGTTTTTCTTTATTTTGACTATGTTATACATTGTAGAATAATAGTGAAGATATCAAAACTATGAAATAACATATATGGAATCATGTAGTAACCAAAAAAGTGTTAAACAAATCAAAATATATTTATATTTGAGATTCTTTAAATTATCCACCCTTTGCCTTGATGACAGCTTTGCACACTCTTGGCATTCTCTCAACCAGCGTCACCTGGAATGCTTTTCCAACAGTCTTAAAAGAGTTCCCACATATGCTGGCTGCTTTTCCTTCACTCTGCAGTCCAACTCATCCCAAACCATCTCAATTGAATATCATGATTATTAGAAACCAAATTACGGACACCTCATTGAATCTGCGTATTTCTCCAAAACTCAGTTGTCCATGAGTCTGCACAGAACTGCCAGGACCTAAGACCAATGGAGCATCTCAAGTTTTTTATCCTGCGTTTCTTGAAACAGTCACAAAAATAGTAATGCCACCTAAAGCATCCAGCTGCCTATTAAACTCTATTCCAGCTAAACTACTGAAAGAGCTACTTCCTGTGCTTGGCCCTCCTATGTTGAACATAATAAATGTCTCCCTATCCTCTGGAGGTGTACCAAAATCACTAAAAGTGGCAGTAATAAAGCCTCTCCTGAAAAAAATCCAAACATTGACCCAGAACATTTTTAAACTATCGGCCTATATCGAATCTCCCATTCCTCTCAATAAAAAAAGCTGTTGCATGGCAACTAACTGCCTTCCTGAAGACAAATTATTCATACAAAATGCTCCAGTCTGATTTTAGACCCCATCATAGTTCTTAGACTGCACTCTTGAAGGTGGTAAAATACCTTTTGATGATGTCAGACCAAGTCTCTGCATCTGTCCTCGTGCTTCTTGCCCTTGCTGCCGCCTTTGACACCATCGATCACCACATTATTTTGGAGAGATTGGAAACCCGAATTGGTCTACATGGACACGTTGTTGCCTGGTTTAGATCTTATCTTTAGGAAAGATATCAGTTTGTCTCTATGGATGGTTTGTCCTCAAATCAATTGTAAGTTTCGGTGTTCCTCAAGTTTCCGTTTTAGGACTATTGTTTTTTTACTATATATTCTACCTCTTGGGGATGTCATTCTGAAACACAATGTCTACTTTAACTGCTATGTGGACGACACACAGCTGTACATTTCAATGAAACATGATGAAGCCCCAAAATTGCATACCCTGGGACGTTATTTACTTTTAAACTCAGACAAAACAGAAATGCTAGTTCTAGGTTCCAATAAACAAAAAGATCTGCTGTTGGATGTGACAATTAATCTTGATAGTTGTACAGTCGTCTCAAATGAAGCTGTGAAGGACCTCGGTGTTACTCTGGACCCTGATTTCTCTTTTGACAAACATTCAGTATCAAGAATATTTCAAGGGCAGCTTTTTTCCATCTTCGTAACATTGCAAAAATCATGAACTTCTTGTCCAAAAATGACTCAGTAAAGCTAATCCATGCTTTTGTCACTTCTAGATTAGACTACTGCAATGCTCTACTCTTCAGCTACCCGGATAAACCACTAAAGAAACTACAGTTAGCGCTAAATGTGGATGCTAGGAACTTGACGAGAACCAAAACATTTGATCATATTACTCCAGTGCAAGGTTTTGCTGCTAACCTACAATTTATTACTGGGGCGGCAGGGTAGCCTAGTTGTTAGAGCATTGGACTAGTAACCGAAAGGTTGCAAGTTCAAATCCCTGAGCTGACAAGGTACAATTCTGCCCCTGAACAGGCAGTTAACCCACTGTTCCTAGGCTGTCATTGAAAATAAGAATTTGTTCTTAACTGACTTGCCTAGTTAAATAAAGGTAAAATTACATGGACTTGCTCCTACCTATCTCTCCAATTTGGTCCTGCCATACATACCTACACATAAGCTACAGTTTAGACACAAGCCTCCTTATTGTCCCTGGAATTTCTAAGCAAACAGCTGGAGGCAGGGCGTTCTCCTATAGAGCTCAATTTTTATGGAATAGTCAGCCTATCCATGTGAGAGATGTAGACTCGGTCTCTACCTTTAAGTCTTTACTGAAGATTCATATCTTCAATAGGTCCTATGATTGAGCGTAGTCTGGCCCAGGGGTGCGAAGGTGAACAGCAGGACACTGGAGTGATGAACCACCCTTGCTGTCTCGTCCTGGCCTTCTCCCCTCTCCACTGGGATTCGCCGACCCTATTTTCCTGCGGCTATGGAACCGTGACCTGTTCACCAGATGTGCTATCTTGTCGTGCTGCTGCTCTAGTTTCAACTGTTCTGCCTGCGGCTATGGAATCCTGACCTGTTCACCGGACGTGCTACCTTGTCCCGGACCTGCCGTTTTCTACCCTATGAAAAAAGCCAACTGACATTTACTCCTGAGGTGCTGACCTGTTGCACCCTCTAGAACCATTGTGATTAATATTTGATCCTGCTGATCATCTATGAACGTTTGAAGAACGATCTGGCCATAATGGCCAATTGTTCTTATAATCTCTGGCCACCCTTCAGATCTGGTTTCTCTCTAGGTTTCTTCCTAGGTTCCTGCATTTCTAGGGAGTTTTTCCTAGCCACCATGCTTCTACATCTGCATTGCATGCTGTTTGGGGATTTAGGCTGGGTTTCTGTATAAGCACTGATATAAAAATGTCACTGATAGCCAATGATTCAAAGTGGGTAATTGTGGTATGTTACTGTACACTCTGGCTGTTAAACACACACACACACACACACACACACACACACACACACACACACACACACACACACACACACACACACACACACACACACACACACACACACACACACACACACACACACACACACACACACACACACACACACACACACACACACACACACACACACACACACACACACACACACACACACACACACACACACACACACACACACACACACACACACACACACACACACACACACACACACACACACACACACACACACACACACACACACACACACACACACACACACACACACACACACACACACACGCATATACTTACCTAATGCCTTTAGTTGTGTATCTTCACTTCCGGTTAGCGGCTGACTCAGACAATCCCATTGGTCATAGTCCCCAGGAAGTTTTAATAGATTTGCTTACAAAAAGTGTATTCATGTTGTACACTAGCCAGCTCAAGGTCAAAGAATGGGTCAGGAGTTGATTGATAGATACGCATACTCAACCAACCTGGTCCACTCTCCTAGGCAGGACAAACATGGATGTGATGATTCAGCAGGAATCCCTTCTGGATGAGATGTCATTCAAAGTTAGTTGATTTACAACTCCTGGCTTTGGCTGGAACTCTGTTGGCTGGTGTAAACCCTAATTCATAAATCCCTTATATAGACATAATGAAATAACTTGAGAAGAGAGAGGGAGATAAAGAAACAACACAAAAACAAAATAAAATCTATTGATTTTAAATTTTGTATCCAATATGCAGGACTGTGTGACTTGTGCTCGGCTTTTCTTACACATTGCTTATACCACATTCTAAGGCTGTTCTTGGCCATCTGTTTCTTTCCAGCGAATGCACAGGAATCTCCAGTGGGGGAGTGTTCCCTTTGTGTTGTGAATCCATGGACTGAATGGCTGACACCTGATTGTGGAAAGGAGAGACAAGGGATAAGGAACTGAGGTAGAGCTAAAAGGAAAACAACTATGTACAGGAGAACAGGCATGTATAGTCTTACCTTGTACTTATTCTAATATCATAAGCATGTTGTGGTTATTGTCTATTCTATATTCGCCAAAGGTAGCTAGTCATTATGAGTGATGATTGAAGTCAATACTCCAGAGATTTGACCTGTATTCTCTTTCCCAACAGAACATTAGGCCCCCGTCTAAATGATGGTAAGGAGAAATACTGCCTCATATGAAACTGTAGCTTAAATCGAAACAAAGTCTATTGGTTGCGTATACAGTTTAGTAGGTGTTATAGCGGGAAAATGCTTATGTTACTAGCTGCTAACAACGCAGTAACATGTCAAACAATAAAAATGTAAGGGGAATTATTATTTTTTTAAATGCAAGAACGGCATCCAGGAGACAGATCTGACAAGAGAGCGTCGTCTATTTATTCGATCAAAGCAGACATGATCAACATACTGTAGCATACCAATAATCAGATACAGTGGTTGGTTAGATACAGATACATCTCCAGCATTATACTGTATTACAAAATCAACCAGATTTATCGACAACATGTCATCCAATGATCACTTTTATCATGTTCAGCGCATTTCAAATCTAACGAAGACAGTTTCATTGCACGTTACAATACATTGCCTTTATTCAGCAGTTCTAAAGACAGAATCAATGTGTATCTGAGGATTGGTAGAGAGAGTTTCACCTGAAAGTTGGCCTCTTTTTCCTCCTCTCCATCTTCCTTCAGTTCCTTGTTTCCACTTCTGTGCTTGCATTCAGAGCCTGTTTCATCTCAGCACACAGCAGGGTGAAAGACTCTTACGGAGTTTGACGTTCAAACACCTGCCAACTATTGTGCAGCTTTGATTTTGTAATGCCATACACTGGTGTGCATTGTACTCCCATTCCTAGCAGGTGTGTGAGTATTGGTTTGTGTGTGGAGGCAGGGGAGGGTGTGTGTGTTGGTGAAGAAGAGAGTGTGTGTGTGTGTGTGTGTGTATGTGTGTGTGTGTGTGTGTGTGTGTGTGTGTGTGTGTGTGTGTGTGTGTGTGTGTGTGTGTGTGCGTGCGTGCGTGCGTGCGTGCGTGCGTGCGTGCGTGTGTATGCGCATGAGTGTTAATTCTTGTGTATTAGTGGTTGAGGCTCGTGACTTGCAGAGAAAGGCTCCAGTAATGTCTTTCCACACACGTTCTTGGCATAACTATCAAACACAATAATGAGCAGTATGTCTGCCTTACAGTGCTTTAATACATATTTATTCATAAAACATTTTGGGGGGTAACAGGGCATTGTTTTAACACTCTCATTCCACTAAAACACTTTCCTAAGATCTTATGCTAATGAGGGAAACCTTTGGCTAATAGTTGTTTTCCACATTAATATCCATGTCTGGAAAATCCACCAGTTGTGATAGCTAAGTTCCTCCTGCTGACAGATCAAAAGTGTAAGACATAACACTGATCAGAGAGTGCATTTCGGATTATTATTGAACCAATACACACAACTGTTTTAAACTGAAAACTTTCTTAGCTAACATTCATAACATTGGTCACCCTTAATTTTACAGGTGTGTCAGATGTGTGCGTACTGGTAGAAAAGTCAGGTGCAGGAGAGCAGAGATTTGTGAACAGGTGAACACTTTATGAGACTTGAAATTGAGCTCCGGTGCATCCTGTTTCATTGATCATCGCTTGAGATGTTTCTACAACTTGATTGGAGTGCACCTGTGGTAAATTAAATTAATTGGACATGATTTGGAAAGGCACACACCTGTCTATATAATGTCACACAGTTGACAGTGCATGTCAGAGCAAAAACCAAGCCATGAGGTCGAAGGAATTGTCCGTAGAGCTCCGAGACAGGATTGTGTCGAGGCACAGATCTGGGGAAGGGAACCAAAACATTTCTGTAGCATTGAAGGTCTCCAAAAACACAGTGGCCTCCATCATGGAAGAAGTTTGGAACCACCAAGACGCTTCCTAGAACTGGCCAGCCGGCCAAACTGAGCAATCAAGTGCCTTGGTAAGGGAGGTCACCAAGAACACGATGGTCACTCTGACAGAGTTCTAGAGTTCCTCTGTGGAGATGGGAGAACCTTCCAGTTGGACAACCATCTTTGCAGCACTCCACCAATAAGACCTCCTCAGTAAAAACAACATGACAGCCCACTTGGAGTCTATCAAAAGGCACCTAAAGACTCTCAGATCATGAGAAACAAGATTATCTGGTCTAATGAAACCAAGAATGAACTATTTGGCCTGAATGCCAAGCATCACATCTGGAGGAAATCTGGCACCATCCCTACGGTGAGGCATGGTGGTGGAAGCATCAAGCTGTGGGGATGTTTTTCAGCGACAGTGATTGGGAGACTAGTCAGGATCGAGGCAAAGATGAACACAGCAAAGTACAGAGAGATCTTTGATGAAAACCTGCTCCAGGGCACTCAGGAACTCAGACTGGGGCGACGGTTCACCTTCCAATTGGACAACAACCCTAAGCACACAGCCAAGACAATGCAGGAGTGGCTTCGAGGCAAGTCTCTTAAGTCTCTGAGAGCCTGGACTTGAACACAATCGAAAATCTCTGGAGAGACCTGAAAATATCTGCAGTGCAACGCTCCCCATCCAACCTGACAGGTTGAGAGAATCTGCAGAGAAAAGTGGGAGAAACTGCCCAAATACAGGTGTGCCAAGCTTGTAGCGTTATACCCAAGAAGTCTCAATGCTATAATCCCTGACAAAGTTGCTTCAACGAAGTACTGAGTAAAGGGTCTGAAGACTTATGTAAATGTAATATTTCAGTTTAGAATTTTTTATAAATTAGCACAAATTTCAAAAAAACGTTTTTTGCTTTGTCATTATGTGGTATTGCGTGTTAATTTGTGTTCATTTTACAGCCTTTTTACCTCCTACCTACCTTGTCAGTGTGACGGTGGTACCATGCAACAACATTTTAAGATCACAGACAGATGTGCAGTTGTCTTCACTAGAGTAGACCAACGCAATGGTACCTCACCAACAGGGATATAAACAAATGAGTGCACATCATTCGAGAGAAGTTAGCTTTTTCTGTGTATGGAACATTTATGGGATCTTTTATTTCAGCTCATGAAACATGGAACCAACACTTTACATGTTGCGTTTATATTTCTGCTCAGTGTAGAACACTGCTGTGCGTACGTGTACACGTTTTGGACTCTTATACGTGCTTAACCTCTTGAGACTAAGGGGCAGTATTTTGATGTTTGGATGAAAAACATACCCAAATGAAACTGCCTATTTCTCAGGCCCAGAAGCTAGAATATGCATACAATTGGCAGATTAGGATAGAAAACACTCTAAAGTTTACAAAACGGTCAACATTTTGTCTGTGAGTATAACAGAACTGATATTTCAGGCAAAAACCTGAGGGAAATCCAACCAGGAAATGCTGTTATTTTGAAACCTCTCTGTTCCATTGCAAGCCTGTCCTCCATTTAAAGGGATATCAATCAGATTCCTTTCCCTATAGCTTCCACAAGGTGTGAACAGTTTTTAGACATAGTTTCAGGCTTTTATTCTGAAAAATGAGCGAGAATGATCACATCGAGTCAGTGGATAGCTGCGTGTCCCCAGAGTTTTGCATGCGCAAGCAGTTTGGAGCAGACCTTTTCTCTCTCTCTACCATTGAAATATTGTTGAAATATTATTATTATATATATATTTTTTTAAACCTGAGGATTGATTATAAAGAACGTTTGACATGTTTCTACAGATACTATTTGGAATTTTCGTCTGCCCGTCGTGACCTGCACGAGCCTGTTGATTACTCAACAAAACGCGCCAACCTAATGGAGGTTTTTGGATATAAAAATAATCTTTATCGAACAAAACAAACATCTATTGTGTAACTGGGAGACTCGTGAGTGCAAACATCAAAGGTAAGCGATTAACTTTATTGCTTTTCTGACTTTTCTGACCAATCTACTTTGCTGCTAGCTGTTTGTAATATTTTGTCTGCTGAGAGAGCTGTCCTAACATAAACGCTTGGTTTGCTTTCGCTGTAATGCTTTTTTGAAATCTGACATGCCAGGTGGATTAACAACAAGCTAAGCTGTGTTTTGGTATATTGCACTTGTGATTTCATGAAAATTCAATATTATTTGCAATTTACTTTGAATTTGGCGCACTGCAATTCAGCGGATGTTGACGAAAATGATCCCGCTAAAGGGATCGGTGCGCCAAGATTAAGTATGAAGGTGGTACCATGTAACAACAGGATAAGATAACGGATAGATTTGCTGTTGTATTCATGGGATGGAGTAGTCCAATGCAGTGGTACCTCACAAGTCACTACATTGTATCTATGTGGAAACAGACACCACTTCATTTTACAGCCCTGTTACTGCGAACATACATGTTAACTAAAGGTCAAGTACATAGAAACTACGGGAGAATATCAACACAAGAGGATGACTTAAAGGGATTTTTTGGGTCATTATGTGGTAATACATAATAAATTACCATGTATGTTCATGGGTGTTTCTTAGGTATTACATAGTAACTTACCTTTGGGACTAACATTTGTTACTATACATTGAACCAAATTGTTACTATGTAGTTTGTTTTGAGTTACTATGTATTTACCTAGTAAATACATAGTAATTATCAGGCTGTAAAATGAAAGGTTACCACAACATTCATAAAAAGTCCATCTCAATAGAAAACAATGGCACAGGTGTCATGCAAATTCTAGTAATCAGGAATTCAAATGATCATGTGTGGGCAGAAATTGTATTTTTAACTCTCTACAGTAGTGATAGCCCTTTTGGGGTGTAAAATGCCAAACCATTAGAAGCCCAATAGCATATCATTTGAAGGGAATTTACTGTCCTCCCATATGACTGTGTTGACTATTTGCATTGGGTTACACTGTACTGTAATATACATCCCCCATAGAGATTTTCCACTATTCACCATGACTGCTTGGCAGTTAGAGAGTTAGTGTGTGATCCAGCATCCCACGCCTCACCTCCCACCATGCTTTGATCCAACAAGAAAAGGGGTTCAAATGGAAGAAGACAGCAGTTGTGTTGAAAACTGTGTATTAGAAACACACACCATACAGCTGTAGCTATACTGTTAACTGGAGCTTCCTGTGATTTGATGTCATCAAATGCTTCCACCTGTTTGTCTGACTGTTTTTAAGGGTAATGTCTTTGAAGAAATCGTTAATAACATTTTACAATCCACATATGTCAACTTCCATAGCCAAGAGAGGAAAGGACATATGTAATGTGTCCTTTGTTGTGCCTTGCTTAGTAGGTGTCCTGCTTGCATTGACATTGAGGGGTACTGAATGTGGTCTTGTGGCAAAAACATGTACTCATCCCACATTCTTCGTGGTTGGATTAAGGTTTGAACATGAATAAATGTCAGGCTTGAAATTCAGTCTCCTGTTCATTTCAGCGTTCTAACTGTTGGTTTAAAATGCCGCCTGGCACCTCTGCCTTTGTATCTGCAAGCAGACATCCAATACTAACAGGATTCGAGGAAGCCGCAAACCATGATGAAATAACGGTGCAAGTCACTGCAATCATGTAACTTAAGGCTTTGCTTAAAATAATTTGAATTCATCAATAGACATACCAGGTTTGAATCCCCAAGCTGACTATGTGAAAAATCTGTCGATGTGCCCTTTAGCAAGGCACTTTACCCTAAATCCTTCTGTAAGTTGCTCTGGTTAAGAGAATTTGCTAAATGACATAAATGTAAAACATGAAGCTGACACACTGGCTCTATAAGGTGGAGAATTTTGGAGCACCTGGTCAGTTTACCAATCCACCTCTAAACAACTTCAGACGAAAGCAAATCCCCCGCAAAATGAAACAAGATAAATGATAGCACGGAAGAGTTAAGTCCTTAAAAGCCTGCCTTAGATCTCACAGGTCCAGTTTGAGCTCTCCACACCTCTTGAACGTGATCCAAAAGAGTCTGCAGCTGAAGGCAGCCTATCGATTGATTTGAATGAACATCAAAACTTGTATCCAAGATATGTGTCTGTCCTTTACATTATATGGAATTTGATTGTCAAGACGAGGGTCCTAAGTTGGAGTGCAACGTCTTTTAAACTAACCAATGACCTTGTCATGGGCCATACATATACTGGTGGTTCACTCACAATGAAAGGCATCAACGTCACAGTTGACACACTTAAATTAAATACGAAGGCCAAATTTAGTTGCTCAACCTATGGCACCTGTATATCCTTCAATATATCTCAGTACAGAAAGGTCTGTCTATCATCTCTGGTATAAACACAGCTTTGGGTCAGATTGACTCGGCAGGGATCCTCTCTTTCACCTTTTATCTCCACGTGGGGGACCGGAGCGCTGTCAGAAAGCATTGGGATTAAACACTCTCTGTCTGCTTGCCTGTGCCTCTACCGCTGTGGCTGACTGAGGGAAGGAGAGGATTAGAAGAGACTTGTGTGGGTAGTCTGGAAGGATGGAGGGAGTAGATGAAAGGGCCAGGTCCACCACTACACCTTTGATTCATCTCGTGGCTGTTTGGACCGCTGGTTGAAGGGATTTATAGACTCAAAGGGGGGAATAGAACAAGGTGTTGGACAGCTTTCACCAGCCACCTCTAAACAGGATTTGAAAGGCCCCCATTTTAGCTGACCACTAGGTTGCCTGTAGCTTTGCAAGGGTCAATCTCAGACTCCTCCCACTCCTTATAGGAGTTGTCTCCTCTGCCTGGAGAAGATCAGCCCTGGTTCCTACTGTAGAGTTAAGAGACTAACCCCATCTGACTTTAAGCCTATGTGACAAGGTGTTCTCAGTCTTACTCCTTGTCCCTGAATCTGGTCTGAAGCTACACTACTCAGGGTCTGGTGTCCATGGCCTCAGGAGGTAGAGTGTAAAAAAGTCACAACATCGTGACATACCAAGGTGTTAGTCTGTGCTGAAAGAGTGGCTAGCACCCTTCTGAACTCCTGCCAGAAAACAGGAGACCCAGGGCCCTCTGGCGTCCCACTGTCTTGACCAACCTCGCCATTCAGTTGGATCACCGTTCTCCCCAGGCGGATGATTGGCTACAAAAGCCTCAGAAAGGTCATCAGAAGTGTGGAGAAAGTGGCATCAGTAGCACCATCAGAGGCATTGTGGATGAACCCTCTCTGACCTTAACACTGATGCCAGCCAGAAGGGCACATGGGGGGGCATGGGGGACATATTTACCCAGCAGGTGGCAGATGGTAAGGGGTGGCATAGACACAATCCTTCTGAATCTGCTGAAGCACCATCCAGGCCAAAGAGTGATGGAGGTGTCACAGAGAGGGAGTTGGGTTCACCACCATCAAGCTGTTAGTATAGCCCTCTGACCCTTTTCACATTGCATTGCTACTGTTCTGTTTTGTTTTCTATAGGAACTCAAAGATTCAGTGCCTGTCACTCAATTCAATTAGTCATATGTGACCTAGAGGCACCAGCTGTGAGGAGCATTACATTATATTCTCATATAGCATTGGCTAGCATTGGTTGAGTTCAATCACTGATACTGGAAGCCAGTATGAAATGTACAATACATTACACAATAAATGTTCTCTGTAATCCAATAGGTCCTGGCAAGAACATGTTTTACATAAAGACCTTCTGTAGGATTAGCAAAGACAATCATTTCCCAAACCATGACCAAGCCAATACATAGGCTTCAAATAAAACAATCTGTTCTGCCAACCGAACGCTATCCAAAAGCTCTCACTTGCAGAGTGCAGAAGTGTTTCTGTGATGTAAAAAAACTGCAGAAGAAAGTACTCTTTCTTTGATCTCTGAGATGGGCCCGGTTTGCCAAGCCATTTGTTAAACAGAAAGATTCACTGCTATGTGTGTCAATGTGTCAGTTTAGTGCACACAAATCTGGCAAATGTTGATTTAGAATTCCTGCGAGCGTGTCAATCTTTTCCTAAATAAAACAAAGCACTCTGGGAGAGCATCGCTCTGTCTGTTTATTTTCACGCTTTCCGTCAGAAGGCAACGAGTTGCAGCGTGTTGCATACCACCAAAATATCTGCTAGCCATGCAGGTAGTTTACAAAGAAATACAAGTCATTTCCAAAGAATATGCTCAAATATTTATGCATTGTGGGAAAGCAATAAACATAACAACAATACACGTTGACTATCAAACACCCCTTTTATATCTAAGAAAAGAGAAACCGGATTTATTTGTATTTTTACACAGGTCAGGCTGCTGAGGAGCACAGAACCCACGGGGCTGGACATATTCAGGTTGAAGTGTGTAGCGAAACGGGAACATCTCTGTAAAACGCCTCCAATAACACCAAGCTGCAAAAGCATAAAGCAAGCTGAAGGTGTCTGTGACCATGTCACAAAGCTTTGGGTTGTCAGCTCAGGAAGAAGATAGTGAAAATACTTCAGACCTCTCAGGCTGATGAAGCATTTCTACTCTCCGAAGCACCCATTTCTCTCAGAGCTCTCATTCCAACAGACCGGTGGCCCCGACTCAGTTAAACACACACACACACGTTCTTTAACACACACACACCACTAAAACGATACCCAGTAGCTACTTAGTGACGTGTGAACACTACCCAAGTGTTCTTTAAAAAGATACAATTAAAAACGATTTTGCTGCCGGTGTGCAGCTATATCAATGCAAATGAAAATGCCCTGCCGGACTAATTATCGCAGAATAATTAAAGATACAGAGAGTTGGAGAGGGAGAGATGGAGAGATGGAGAAGGAGAGAGGAGACCAGATGATGGAGTAAACAAGGGTCTGTGTGCAGCCTCCAGGAGATGATTATGTTCCAAAAGGTCAGGGCTGATACACAAACCAATCAGAGGAGAGAGAGAGCGAAAGAGAGAGAAAGAGGGGGGTGGCATGCCTAAGTACTCTGGTCCCCCATTGCTTTACCCTTGGCCAGATCTGAACCTCAGTTTGCGGATCTGCCGTGGCATTCGTGTGGTGGCCATGGCCATTGAATTCCTTATCATGTGCTACTTGTTTTTCTGCTCTGTAGATTGGAATACATCCCAAATAATTTTGGATATTTATGAGATTAAAAAAAGGATAAATGGAACATTGACAAGAATAAAGGAACTATTCCAACGCCAGCCCAGCTTAACTGCTATTTTAGCTATCTGACAAACACTTTCAACCTAACTTGGATTGTGGCAGAACCCAGATCATGTACCGACCAGCCCAACTATCACAGTCATAGGAGGCTGGTGAAGGGAGGACGGCTCATAGTAATGGCTGGAATGGAGTGAATGGAATGCTATCGAACACATGGAAACCATGTGTTTGATATGTTTGTTTCCATTCCATTTATTCTGTTTCAGCCATTACTATGAGCCTGTCCTTCCCAATTAAGGTGCCACCAGCCGCCTGTGATCTCAGTGCAGTCCAACTGATCATCCATTTTATGTAGGAATCCAATAGTCTTTTCACACTCCTGTGCCAAAACCGAGCTGAGCCAAGCCCGAGCTGTACTGGGCTGGCCTGGTTGCATATCCACCATAGCTGCTGAAACCGGAATGGACAATGTGAAAATAAAATATCCAAGCCAGCACAGTATGGTTCAGCCAAGACCTTTAGTGTGAACCAGGCACATGGCTTGTGTTGTGTAGACTATACAGTAGTGATAGATATCCAATACTATAGCAGATCATCTCTGGCCTCCTCACCCGCTGGTTGGAAAGAGATGACGAGCTCATTTAGGGGCCACAGAACTGCAGAGTACCACTGGCACGGAGCTGTCAGTGTGGTAGCAGTGGTGCGTGAAGATCATCTAACTGTGGTTCTCTGCAGTCGGCGTGCGTCGCCCAGTATTGTAGCTTCTGTTAGAGCGCTCTTCAACAAAGAGGCAAAGGTTTTCAGACATGGAATCTTTAGGGGGAAATAGAGACTGTGTGGCGTGATGGTGGTGGGGCTTACAGCAGGTTTAGGCTGAGGTTTACGAGAGAATCAGAGTTAGGTGTAAATTCAGGTCATAATCTTAGAAAGTCAGAAATGGAGAGAATGTAGATTGATGGTGTGTTCTAGTTTAGGGTTGGGTTTAGACTGGGGTTAGGTTTAGGGGAGGAGCGGAGTTAGGTTTGAATTAAGGGCGGTAAGCTATGGTTGAGTGTTGCTGCAGTCATAGCACATTCACTGATTCATAATTCACTGATAGGCATTCATATTCGGAGGGTTCTCTAAATTCACACAGGCACACACAAAAAAATGTGTTTGGAGAATAGAGAATATAGATGTCAATCAATTTCAGTTTGTTGAAGAAAGAAACTAGGTTGAAGAGGCAGGAGTATTACATTGTGCTACTGTTGAAATGTTCTACCTACTATCACCACAAAGATAGCAAGCACAGCATTAGAATTCTAGAATATCAGGTATCAGGTTAACACACCCTTGAGTAGGAGGAAGATGAGAACAAACAGACAAACAAACAGAAGTCATTAAACTCAGGTCCGGGAAAAAAATAGACATCTGTTCATTTTGGGGGGTACGGTGCATTCGGAAGTATTCAGACCCCTTCACTTTTTCCACATTTTGTTACGTTACAGCCTTATTCTAAAATTGATTAAATAGTTTTTTTCCCTCATCAATGTACACACAAAACCCCATAATGAAAAAGCAAAAGAAAGTTTAAAAAACTGAAATATAACATTTACATAAGTATTCAGACCCTTCACACAGTCCTTTGCAGCGATTACAGCCTCTAGTCTTCTTGGGTATGACATTACAATCTTGGCACACCGTTATTTGGGGACTTTCTCCCATTGTTCTCTGCAGATCCTCTCAACCCATGTCAGGTTAGATGGGGAGTGTCACTGCACAGCTATTTTCAGGTCTCTCCAGAGATGTTTAATCAGGTTCAAGTCCGGGCTCTGGCTGGGCCACTCAAGGACATTCAGAGACTTGTCCCGAAGCCACTCCTGCATCGTCTTGGCTGTGTGCTTAGGGTCGTTGTCCTGTTGGAAGGTGAACCTTCGGCCCAGTCTGCTGTCCTGAGTGCTCTGAAGCAGGTTTCCATGAAGGATCTCTCTGTACTTTACTCCGTTCATCTTTCCCTCGATCCTGACTAGTCTCCCAGTCCCTGCCACTGAAAAACAGCATGATACTGCCAGCAGCATACTTCACCTTAGGGATAGTGCAAGGATTCCTCTAGATGTGACGCGTGACATTCAGGCCAAAGAGTTCAATCTTGGTTTCATTGAACAAGATAATCTTGTTTCTCATGGTCTGACAGTCTTTATGTGCCATTTGGAAAAATCCAAGTGGCTGAGGAGTGGCTTCTGTCTGGCCACTCAACCATAAAGGCCTGACTGGTGGACTGCTACAGAGAGGGTTGCCCTTCTGGAAGGTTCTCCCATCGCCACAGAGGAACTCTGAAGCTCTATCAGAGTGACCATCGGGTTCTTGATCACCTCCCTGACCAAGGCCCTTCTCCCCTGACTGCTCAGTTTGGCCGGGAGGCTAGCTCTAGAAAGAGTCTTGGTGGTTCCAAACTACTTCCATTTAAGAATGATGGAGGCCATTGTGTTCTAGGGGACTTTCAATGCTGCAGATATGTTTTGGTGCCCTTCCCCAGATCTGTGCCTTGACACAATCCTGTCTCGGAGCTCTACGGTGAATTCCTTCGACCTCATGGCTTGGTTTTTGCTCTGAAATGCACTGTCAACTGTGGGACCTTATATAGACAGGTGTGTGCCTTTCCAAATCATGTTCAATCAATTTAGTTTACCACAGGGGACTCCAATCAAGTTGTAGAAACATCTCAAGGATGATCAACGGAAAAAGGATGCACCTGATCTCAATTTCCGAGTCTCATAGCAAATGGTCTGAATACTTATGTAAATAAAGTATTTCTGTTTTTTTATATATTTTTTTATACATTTACAAAAAATTCGAAAAACTTGTTTTTCGCTTTCGGTTTTATGTGTAGACTGATGAGGGAAAATAGTAATTTAATCTATTTTAGAGTAGGGCTGTAATGTAAGAGAATGTGAATGTGGAAAAAGTCAAGGGGTCTGAATACTTTCTGAATGCACTGCAAAATACCTTTCACACCATTACCACCAGCTAGGCCATAGTGTACTACAGGCAGACAGGAGATTATTGCATTGTTTGAACACTTTCAGGTGTTTTCATTCCCTCTCTCCTTTCTTTCTTTTCTTTCTTTGTCCAAAATGGGTCTGAAGAGAAGCAGAGAAGCAGCGTGGCGATGTGAAAGCAGGGTAATTGTGTCTTGGATGGAATAAGAGAGGCCTGCTGAGTGAAGAGTGGGGGGATGTGGCACTCCCTGCTCAATCCAAGCCATCTCCAAAAACCCTGAGTACAGATTGCCTCTGAAATGGATTTCTCTGACAGACAGGTCTATATCTTTGAGGAGTGGATGATCTATCTGGTGTATGATTTAAATGTGGTGTGTTACACTTTGTCATTATCAAAGCCTGTGTGTTAGAAAGTCTCTGGATTCTTCAATTTGCAATGTATTGTTCAAGCTAGCTAGGCATAACTAACCTTTTTAAAATGACAACACATCTCAGTTGACAAAGTAGGGTTCTGGTTCTACGACCAATAGTTGATGTGTAAACACACACAACATACAGCCCGAGTCTTTATCTTTGCCTGGTCACTGCAGAGGGAATCCTGCCTTGCTAATCGAGAGGAATTGTCTATTGATTAAGGGGAGCTTAGTTGTGGAGAGGACATTATTCTCCTGGAGGAGAGAAGAGGACATTCAGAGTCAGACAATTAGAGGGGAATGGAATAATTGTAGAGTAAACATTGAAGTGTCCAGGGATCAGATTGAGCCGTACACTCCAAAGGCATTGCAATTAAGATTGAATAAATATCCTCTCATTTGTTTGGTGTCATAGAGATGAAAAAAAGAAAAGATGGACATGATTAACATGATAAAATCACATAAGCTGTCACATATTTCAAATGGTTTGTTTATTGTTTGTCATTTTGTTTTCGATCCATAAAATTTTACAGATTGTCTGGGTTTTCAACATGTCACAAAAAAAGATACAATCAATTAATCAATTAACGAAAATGTCTGATTAGAAAATGATGTTCAAAATGTCATAAACTGAATGAACATACCGTCAAAAGCCCATTCGTACTGCAAAACACACTGCCTGACTAACAGTGCAGATTCATAAGTAGTGCTG
>NC_060180.1:64364302-64385002 GCF_021184085.1 Oncorhynchus gorbuscha
TTCAAATACATGCCAATTTCCAAATGTATTTCCAAATCAATTACCTGATCTCAACACAATTGAGATGATTTTGGATGAGTTGGAGTGCAGAGTGAAGGAAAAGCAGCAACAGCAGCAAAGCCACAAGTTGTTACGGCTTCTAGGAGTAGTGGGTGGAGGAGTCAGGCGCAGAGAGCAGGTTTAGTTCCGAACATGGATCTTTATTGCAAAAACAGTGAAAAACGGACATGCCAAACACAAGGGCGCATGAAATAACCAGTCCAAACAAACAGGACTAAACTGTCCGGAAAAATAGAATCCACAAATAATCCAACACCATGAACAGAAAACAAGCCCAATAAAGCCGACGGGCCTAGTGCCCTTAAATAGCCCACAAACAAAACTAAACTCAAAACAGGTGTAACCAATCAGACCAAACTAACAGAAACAAAAAAGGGAATCGATGGCAGCTAGTAGGCCGGCGACGACGACCGCCGAGCGCCGCCCAAACAGGAAGAGGCACCATCTTCGGCGGGATTCGTGACACAAGTGCTTAGCATATGTGCGAACTCCTTCAAGACTGTTGGAAAAGCATTCCACATGAACCTGGTTGGTTGAGAGTATGGCAAGTGTGTGCAAAGCCGTCATCAAGGCAAAGGGTGTCTACTTTGAAGAATCTAAAATTGAAAATATATAATTTGATTTGTTTAACAACTTGTTTGGTTACTGCATGATTCTATATGTGTTATTTCATCGTTTTGTGGTCTTCACTATTATTCTACAATGTAGAAAATAGTAAAAACATAGGAAAACCCTTGAATGATTTAGTGTGTCCAAACTTTTGACTGATACTGTATTTGGCACATCTTAGATGTGCTTTAGGGCACCTCCCCCAAAAAACGTACCACTGTTTACGAAGTATCTCACTGACTGCGCTTCCATTGCTCACTGCTATTTGCCTAGTGCTCACCGTGTCTTCATGGCTGTGCTACAGTATATCTATACTGTTCTGTTGGGTAGCCTGAGCTCTGAGCTGTATAGCTGCAGTGCTGATTACACTGTGGGCCACCCAATTTACTACAGGTCAACCCAAGGTCAGGCCAACGAGTGTGCGATGTTGGGACAAATCGGTTTCAGGGGAGAGAGGTATGAGAGGCGATCAACACACACACACACACATGCGCAGCCAGGTGCCCGAGCAGACTGTGGCGAAAAAAAAAACGTTCCCGTTTTAAACAAGATATTTTGTCACGAAAAGATGCTCGACTATGTATGTAATATATAATAATAATAATAATAATATGTAATTGACAGCTTTGGAAAGAAAAAACTCTGACGTTTCCAAAACTGCAAAACTGCAAAGATATTATCTGTGAGTGCCCCAGAACTAATGCTACAGGCGAAACCAAGATGAAATTTCATACAGGAAATGGTCCAGATTGTGAATGCCCAGTGTTCCAATGCTCCTTATATGGCTGTGAATGCGCCAGAAATGAGCCTGCACTTTCTGTCGTTTCCCCAAGGTGTCTGCAGCATTGTGACGTTTTTGTAGGCATATCATTGGAAGATTGACCATAAGAGACTACATTTACCAGGTGTCCGCCTGGTGTCCTCCGTCGAAATTATTGTGTAATCTCCAGGTCCATGCGCGTTCCATTTTCTTCAGAAGATAATAATAATAATAATAATAATATATGCCATTTAGCAGACGCTTTTATCCAAGAGAAACCAAACTGCCACGAATGATTTATCGTCAATAGATATGTGAAAAACACCTTGAGGATTGATTCTAAACAACGTTTGCCATGTTTCTGTCGATATTATGGAGTTAATTTGGAAAAAAGTTTGCGTTGTAATGACTTAATTTTCGGGGTTTTTCTTACCCAAATGTGATGAACAAAACGGAGCGATTTGTCCTACAGAAATAATATTTTGGGAAAAACTGAACATTTGCTATCTAACTGAGAGTCTCCTCATTGAAAACATCTGAAGTTCTTCAAAGGTAAATGATTTTATTTGAATGCTTTTCTTGTTTTTGTGAAAATGTTGCATGCTGAATGCTAGGCTTAATGCTATGCTAGGCTATCAATACTCTTACACAAATGCTTGTTTAGCTATGGTTCAAAAGCATATTTTGAAAATCTGAGATGACAGTGTTGTTAACAAAAGGCTAAGCTTGAGAGCTAATATATTTATTTCATTTCATTTGCGATTTTCATGAATAGTTAACGTTGCGTTATGGTAATGAGCTTGAGGCTATAAATAGGATCCCGGATACGGGATTGCTCGTCGCAACAGGTTAATGATGCTTTGCTCTGTTTTCCTCCTGCTTTCGCTGACATTGTAACACTATGTGCAGGGACACTTTATTGTAGCTTCCAACACCCGACCTGGGTTCGAGCAGTGCTTGATTGAGCTTGCCTGTTGCATTAGAAAAGTCCCAAAGGTGAAAACCCTGCCCAACTGCCATTTGAACCTAAGCCTGGTCAACACATGGAGCATGAATCAGCCAGAACATCATAATACTGTAGTTCTCCTTCTCATCCATTCTAATGAGCTTACTAGGTAAGGTGTCAAAACGGAAACCCGTTTAACAAAACAGAGTACGTTTTTGAGTATTCTAAGGGAATATGAAATACTGGGAGGGAGTGACCAGGAGTGAACATCACTGATGAATTGATTCATGAATTTCACTTTCAAGTCAGGGTTAAATACAGATGGAATCGTTCTTACCTATGGATGGATGGATGGATGGATGGATGGATGGATGGATGGATGGATGGATGGATGGATCAATAGATCGATAGATTGATGGATGGACTGAGAGCTGTTACTGAGCCAAGGACATATGCAACATTAAGAGAGCGACACAGGTTTTAGCAACAGCATCGGATGGGAAGTGTGTGTGTGTGTGTGTGTGTGTGTGTGTGTGTGTGTGTGTGTGTGTGTGTGTGTGTGTGTGTGTGTGTGTGTGTGTGTGTGTGTGTGTGTGTGTGTGTGTGTGTGTGTGTGTGTGTGTGTGTGTGTGTGTGTGTGTGTGATAGGCTACATAATGTTTCAAATCTGAACTTTAGTACACATATCGTCACTAATAAACTCTCACAATCTCACTGCAGGATTAGGATTATCCACCTCTTCTCCAAAAGTCAAATGTAGAAGTTGCTCCAAACATGAGTGCCTGTTTCAGACAAAACATCAAAATTCTGAGTTGCAAAAAGGAGTGCCTATCACTGAGATTGAACACGCAACCCTTTGAGCTGGAGCTCGAGGATTATGCCATCCACTACCCCAGTACACAACACCCAAGCAAAACCCAACTAATTGATGGTAACAGCGCTCAACGTTGCTCCTAGTGGCGACATCCTGTATTTAGGCACACAGAAACAACTCTAAAGTTAAATTCAGGCATTTATTCCAACTGGGTTAAGTTAAGGTTTGGGATACAGAAACAACTCTATGGCTAACTTCAGGCATTAATACTGATTGGTTAACAATTCAGGCATTCAATCCGATTGGATAAGTTAAGAATTAAGGTTTGGGAATGGGTTAATTAATTTGAAGCATTCATTCCGATTGGTTAAGATAAAGATGAATGTTTGGGATATGGTTTAAACAGAAGAAAAAAATCCACAGTTAAGTTCAGCCATTAATTAAGACTCGCCTCATTGTGAATGAATGGCACATCGGTCTAAGCAGTGAGCTCCTGCTCCATAGACTGCAGGTTCCCGGGGGCCTGCAAAAACGTCACATTTAGACTTGAATCTGGAGTGATATCTCAGAGGGTGGGAGAGCATGGATGAATGTTTTATGTGTCTCAGTGCCCATCCCTTCCGATGCTGTTGCTAAAACCTGTGTCGCTCTCTTAAATATTGCATGTGTCCTTGGCTTAGTAACAGCTCTCAGTCCATCCTTCTATCTATCCATCCATCCATATATCCATCCTTCTATCTATCCATCCATCCATCCATATATCCATCCATCTATCCATCCAGCCATATATCCATCCATCCATATATCCATCCATCTATCCATCCATCCATATATCCATCCATCCATATATCCATCCATCCATATATCCATCCATCTATCCATCCAGCCATATATCCATCCATATATCCATCCATCCATATATCCATCCATATATCCATCCATCCATATATCCATCCATCCATATATCCATCCATATATCCATCCATCCATATATCCATCCATATATCCATCCATCCATATATCCATCCATATATCCATCCATCCATATATCCATCCATCTATCCATCCATCCATATATCCATCCATCCATCCATAGGTAAGAAAGATTGCATCTGTATTTAACCCTGACTTGAAAGTGAAATTCATTAATCAATTCATCAGTGATGTTCACTCCTTGTCACTCCCTCCCAGTATTTAATATTCCGTTAGAATACTCCATAAATGGTCCCGTGGAATTAGTGTAGTTAAAAGCATGAGCTGACGCACACCCCAAAATGGTTGTAGTGTTATGTAGCTTGTTTACTCACATAGTTTTTTAAAGGTAGCTAGCTACTTGACTAGATAAGGGAAGCAGTTTACTTTATCTACGTAGGCCTCTTTGGTGGACTTCCCTGTTATGGATGTCAGTTCTCTTTTAGGGACATGAATCTGGCAAAACATTTATAAAACACCTGAACACCTCTCCTGAACAAATACAGCTGTCACGAACCTACTGGAGCCGGTTGATACAATTCTGTTAGCGCGAGACAGTCAGCCAGGCAGAAAGAGGACTGAAAGGTTAGGCTACTTTAAGTTAAAACGTTTGGTCATTTCTATTGTATTGTTGTTTGTTTCCCACAATTGTTGGTTCAGAATTATACAACTACTGTGCAAGTGTGAGGCAAGAAATAGGACCATTCCAGCAAAAACACACACACACACACACACACACACACACACACACACACACACACACACACACACACACACACACACACACACACACACACACACACACACACACACACACACACACACACACACACACACACACACACACACACACACACACACACTCTCCATCCCCCACTCTCCATACCCATCTCCCACGGGACGCCACAGACCTTCCTTTTTGAGTGTTTTTCTGTACGATTCTGGGCCCCCTCTCATCCTGCAACCCTACCACCACTTTCTCTTCCCCTGAATCTGGGGTGCTCGGAGTGTCTCTGCTCCCGAAGAGCGATGGCTCCTGCCAGAGCCATGGGCAGAGGCAGAGAAGGTAGCTAAGGCGTCACACACACATAGGCCATAAATAGATGGGGCCCTGCTTGTGACATTACCTGCCTACGACAAGATAATCCTGATGAATCGCTGCCGAGCTAACTGCCAGCACCATGGAACAAAGAGAGAGGCTCCAACGCAGCGAGAAAAGCCTTCTTCTCCCTTTGCTTTTTCTCCTGCCATCTTCTATCCCTCCCTCCCTCTTCTAGTTCTCTCTCTCTCTCTCTCTCTCTCTCTCTCTATCACTTCTCTTTCTCACATGCCTCCCTCTCTATTTTCTTTCTCTGTCTTTTCTATTTGCATTTTACTTCAAGGGGGCCGGGAAAAAAGAAAGAGGAGAGTTAAAAAGAGTAAAATAGGGGTTGAATGCTATAACAATGGTGTTGTGATGAAGCCGAGGTATAGTGAAGGTTGTTGAACCTCAATACAAATTGCTGCCTGGATGTGGCAGAACAATGGTAGGGGGTGTGGATGGTGCAGCGCCTACGTTAACAGGTGAATCCCTCACCAATGGATAACAATGAAGCTCGTAAAACCTATGCAGAGTAATATAACATTATTCCACACAGATGGAAACTCACTATTAGTTTGTTAAAACTGTTCTCTGCTTTGCAACATGGCCTTAAATCCACCTGACTCCGCATCATCTATCCTCTTGAAATAAATGGAAGAATAGCCTACAACTTGGTTGCTTTTGGAGCACAGGACATATTACACTTTTCAGTCATCCCATCACCACATCTCCTTGACAGCCCATTCTCTGTCTTCCCAGTTTTCACACTTATTCTTTAAGTGTAACTTCCAGACAGACAGGACAGGACAGGGAGGTCAGAGAGATGACTAAATAGGATGTCTGTTTAAAAGGGTCTTCTCTCTATGTCTCATATTCATGAGGCTTCATGTCTGCTCGGTCTGCTGTGGAGCTGCCATTTCAGACCAGGCCCCTCACAGCTCAGGCCCATTACTAGAGATGACAGTGGCCTTGTTAGAGCCACTCAGGGCCTTTCAGTATGTGTGTGTGTGTATGTGTGTATGTGTGTATGTGTGTGTGTATGTATGTATGTATGTATGTATGTATGTATGTATGTATGTATGTATGTATGTATGTATGTATGTATGTATGTATGTATGTATGTATGTATGTATGTATGTATGTATGTATGTATGTATGTATGTATGTATGTATGTATGTATGTGTGTGTGTGTGTGTGTGTGTATGTATGTGTGTGTGTGTGTGTGTGTGTGTGTGTGTGTGTGTGTGTGTGTGTGTGTGTGTGTGTGTGTGTGTGTGTGTGTGTGTGTGTGTGTGTGTGTGTGTGTGTGTGTGTGTGTGTGTGTGTGTGTGTGTGTGTGTGTGTGTGTGTGTGTGTGTGTGTGTGTGTGTGTGTGCCCACGCTGTCCAGGCACGTGTGTCCTTGCAAGTGTGTGTGTGTGTGTGTGTATAAACAGATGGAGATTCCATCACTCCTCATTTCCTACTTTACCCTCCTGGCTCCTCTTCAACTACTAGACAGAAGAGGGGAAAACGCAATCATTATGTTTCCAAAGGCATCCGGTGCCTCCCAGGTAACTGCCATCAGAATCACTAACAAGGGCAGTTTGTCCGCGAAACACATCCTAGGCACGACAAACTGAGGGCCATTTTCTGGCCAATTACTTTAAGCGGTCCAATGTGTCAGAGTGTGGGCGGAAGAAAGTCGCCATTATAATGCAAACACATCCAGAACAAACAGATAATTGATGTAATAAGTGTTTCTCACTACAAGCATAAAAGCATCTGACTGACAGGTCCACGGGGCACTTCGTCACTCTGCTACTCCCACTGGGGGAGTAGAGGGCTTGGTTCCATTACTAGCCCTCTGGAAAAGTAGGCTATGTTGTCGCTACCTAGCAGTCCATCTTCAACTATAGTGCACTGAATGGAGAAACAAACTGGGAACACAGGAGATATTCAGGCTCAGCCACAAAGACAAACAGGTACAAACTGGGAACACAGGAGATATTCAGGCTCAGCCACAAAGACAAACAGGTACAAACTGGGAACACAGGAGATATTCAGGCTCAGCCACAAAGACAAACAGGTACAAACTGGGAACACAGGAGATATTCAGGCTCAGCCACAAAGACAAACAGGTACAAACTGGGAACACAGGAGATATTCAGGCTCAGCCACAAAGACAAACAGGTACAAACTGGGAACACAGGAGATATTCAGGCTCAGCCACAAAGACAAACAGGTACAAACTGGGAACACAGGAGATATTCAGGCTCAGCCACAAAGACAAACAGGTACAAACTGGGAACACAGGAGATATTCAGGCTCAGCCACAAAGACAAACAGCGGCAAGTACAATACACGTGTGAGTCTTTTGGAAAAGGCTGATTTATGCAACAACATGCTTGTATTACATAAATCAAATTGATACATTCTAACATGCCACACTCCAGTCAATGTAACAGATATTAGTAATACTTTCCAGCAAAAGTCATCAAATTAAAATGTACAGACATAGGATCATTATTTTTAGCCAGTTTGCAACAGCATGAAAATAATCCTGCAGCCATTGGAAATGTGAATTATAATGTAGATTATAATTAATGGACATTTTTGTAGGGGTTGATAGATTTGGGAAAATCAAGTCAGAAATGTCAAAGTCGTAATTACAAACTTCAGAAGCCTTTTTAAACCTCAAATACAACCTTAAGTTCTCCTGCAGCAGGGTGATTAAGATCCTATTGCTGTAAGTGCTATGTGTTTTTACAGCTCTGTACAGAATGTGGATGTACAATGTGGGGGAAAAGATATGTGATGCATTTATTAAAAGCGAGTCTCGTCTGGAGCAAATAGTTGCAGTGAATGAACAAAGAAAGCTTTGTAAATAAACTATAAAACTCAAATGGTACTAAGTCATTTCAAAAACGTAATTATTTAGAACTGTCAGGTGGGTGAAATGCCAAAGTGGAATGCTATTGTTATGCTACGATTGTAAGTATTCAATTGTGTTCCAAGTTGTCTTTATCATCATGTTCTCGTCTTCTGAAGACATGTCAGAAAGCCTTTCACAGTTTCGTATTCTATACAATAACTTTATTGTCCGTTTTGAATGTTTTTGACAAAGAGAGAAAGGGGACTGATGTGAGTTGAATGGGGGCGAGCTGCCTGTCACAGAATATCATATTTCAATGGAAATTAATCATAATCTCCCAGACTGCTAGTAAAGGGAATTATGAAGAAGGGAAGTGCATATTATGTGAGAAACTTTTGTCAAATCAGGCTTTTGTTTGGAGGGTTAGTGATAACTCCATGTTGTTTTACTATCAGACATGAGTACAATGTTCTGGAGCAAAGAAACACATGCGCCAGTGTTATGTTAATAATCTTTGTTGAATTCCATACAATAGATTTTTATCAATCTCCAATCCCTGCATCATAGAATGACAGATAAGAAGAGGCGATGACAGAGGGGGAAGAGGGAGTGAAAGAGAGAAATATAAAGAAAGAAAGAAAGAAAGAAAGAAAGAAAGAAAGAAAGAAAAAAAGAGAAAGAAAGAAAGGAAAGAAGAGAAAGAAAGAGAAAAAAGAAAGAAAGATGAAGAGAAAAATAAGAAATCGAAAATAACCAAAACTATGCATGAATGTATCATCGATGTCAAATACATGGCTGATCATGTCATCCTATTCTGTGACATCACAGACAACGATTTCCAGCTGACACAGATGGTCTCCCTGTCTGTCTGTCCTGCCTTTTTCTATTCATATACAGACCAGAAAGTTGCACTGGCATTTGGTCAAGATCGATCGGCAACGTTGACAGTGACGGTGAGAAAACAAGAAAGAGCATGATAGAGAGGGAACGACAGAGGGAGAGAGAGAAAGAGCATGATAGAGAGGGAACGACAGACAGAGAGAGGGAGAGAGAGAAAGAGCATGATAGAGAGGGAACGACAGAGGGAGAGAGAGAAAGAAAGAGCATGATAGAGAGGGAACGACAGACAGAGAGAGGGAGAGAGAGAAAGAGCATGATAGAGAGGGAACGACAGAGAGAGGGAGAGAGAGAAAGAAAGAGCATGATAGAGAGGGAACGACAGACAGAGAGAGGGAGATAGAGAAAGAGCATGATAGAGAGGGAACGACAGACAGAGAGAGGGAGAGAGAGAAAGAGCATGATAGAGAGGGAACGACAGACAGAGAGAGGGAGATAGAGAAAGAGCATGATAGAGAGGGAACGACAGACAGAGAGAGGGAGAGAGAGAAAGAGCATGATAGAGAGGGAACGACAGAGAGAGGGAGAGAGAGAAAGAGCATGATAGAGAGGGAACGACAGAGAGAGGGAGAGAGAGAAAGAGCATGATAGAGAGGGAACGACAGAGAGGGAGAGAGAGAAAGAGCATGATAGAGAGGGAACGACAGAGAGAGGGAGAGAGAGAAAGAGCATGATAGAGAGGGAACGACAGAGGGAGAGAGAGAAAGAGCATGATAGAGAGGGAACGACAGACAGAGAGAGGGAGAGAGAGAAAGAGCATGATAGAGAGGGAACGACAGAGAGAGGGAGAGAGAGAAAGAGCATGATAGAGAGGGAACGACAGAGAGAGGGAGAGAGAGAAAGAGCATGATAGAGAGGGAACGACAGAGAGAGGGAGAGAGAGAAAGAGCATGATAGAGAGGGAACGACAGACAGAGAGAGGGAGAGAGAGAAAGAGCATGATAGAGAGGGAACGACAGAGAGAGTGAGAGAGAGAAAGAGCATGATAGAGAGGGAACGACAGAGAGAGGGAGAGAGAGAAAGAGCATGATAGAGAGGGAACGACAGACAGAGAGAGGGAGAGAGAGAAAGAGCATGATAGAGAGGGAACGACAGACAGAGAGAGGGAGAGAGAGAAAGAGCATGATAGAGAGGGAACGACAGACAGAGAGAGGGAGAGAGAGAAAGAGCATAAGAGAGAAAGAGAGAGAGCACTATCACCCAGACAAGAACAAAGACTGTGGTAAAATGCCAGGGCTGTCGTTGTAAATGACTGGGCTGTCATTGTAAAGCACACTGGGCCATGCATCTGGCTTATGAACAGACAGCCTCTGCTAAGGTCAATGCTCGGGCCTATCACTCTTCACATCCTTTCAGCACACGAAGGAACGATGGCCATGTTGTCATTTCAGACCCTGCTCTCCTTCGCTTTCTACTCTCAATGGCCTCGCGCTGAGAGAATCACCTTCGACAACTAAAGAAAAGAGGAAGAGGAAATATGTCATGCCAAAAGACATGTGTGTTTTAATTGCAGTGGCTAAGACTGGGAAAACTCTTTTTAAAGTGAGATGTAGTGGGGATGATTTGGTGCAGTTCACAGGCAGGCGCTTGTTTTGTTTTGTGTTCGACCTCAGCTTGTCAGTGAATATGCTATTTTGTAGGAAAGTGGGCTGATGGAAAATAGCTAGTGATTAAAAAGAGAACAAACTCAGTGCTTTGACATCTCTATGCTGAAAGCCACCCAGGAAACACACACTCATACACACGCACACCGAGAGCTTATATCTGCTATTCCTCAGCAATGGCTGTCACGGTTTAGTTACTGCTACCATACCATAGCCCCTGTTACTAAACCCTGAGTGGAGGTTGGAGCTCGTCTGTTTGAGCCAGGTCGAGGAGTAGAAACACAAAAACACTGCTGAACACGCAGAAAAAGACCTTTCCGCTGACGGAAGGCAAAATAATAATAACTATAGCAAGGAAATGCAAAGAAACAAAATGTCAACAGAAACACTACATCTCTTCGTTTTGTAATAGAGTTGGGTGGGGGGTAGAGGCGTTTGGTACAGACGGGTGGTGGGCGGCGGGTTAAAACAAACACATGAGCAGCACAATTACTATACCACAGCCAGAAAGAAAGGCTGAAACTACTCTGAAAATGAATTACAATTACTATACCACAGCCAGAAAGAAAGGCTGAAACTACTCTGTAGATGATATAGTACATTCTGTAAGTAAAACATTGTTGGCTTTAAAACTATTCACACCACTACACATATTTGTCACCATAATGACATGACTGTACACCTCCAACTGAGAGGACTGTACACCTCCAACTGAGAGGACTGTATGCCTCCAACTGAGAGGACTGTATGCCTCCAACTGAGAGGACTGTACGCCTCCAACTGAGAGGACTGTACACCTCCAACTGAGAGGACTGTATGCCTCCAACTGAGAGGACTGTATGCCTCCAACTGAGAGGACTGTACACCTCCAACTGAGAGGACTATACACCTCCAACTGAGAGGACTGTACACATCCAACTGAGAGGACTGTACACCTACAACTGAGAGGACTGTACACCTACAACTGAGAGGACTGTACACCTCCAACTGAGAGGACTGTATGACTCCAACTGAGAGGACTGTACACCTCCAACTGAGTGGACTGTACACCTCCAACTGAGAGGACTGTACACCTCCAACTGAGAGGACTGTATGCCTACAACTGAGAGGACTGTACACCTCCAACTGAGAGGACTGTACACCTCCAACTGAGAGGACTGTATGCCTCCAACTGAGAGGACTGTACACCTCCAACTGAGAGGACTGTACACCTACAACTGAGAGGACTGTACACCTCCAACTGAGAGGACTGTACACCTACAACTGAGAGGACTGTACACCTCCAACTGAGAGGACTGTACACCTACAACTGAGAGGACTGTACACCTCCAACTGAGAGGACTGTATGACTCCAACTGAGAGGACTGTACACCTCCAACTGAGTGGACTGTACACCTCCAACTGAGAGGACTGTACACCTCCAACTGAGAGGACTGTATGCCTCCAACTGAGAGGACTGTACGCCTCCAACTGAGAGGACTGTACACCTACAACTGAGAGGACTGTACACCTCCAACTGAGAGGACTGTACACCTCCAACTGAGAGGACTGTATGCCTCCAACTGAGTGGACTGTATGCCTCCAACTGAGAGGACTGTACGCCTCCAACTGAGAGGACTGTACACCTACAACTGAGAGGACTGTACACCTCCAACTGAGAGGACTGTACACCTCCAACTGAGAGGACTGTATGCCTCCAACTGAGTGGACTGTACACCTCCAACTGAGAGGACTGTATGACTCCAACTGAGAGGACTGTATGCCTCCAACTGAGAGGACTGTATGCCTCCAACTGAGTGGACTGTACACCTCCAACTGAGTGGACTGTACACCTCCAACTGAGAGGACTGTACACCTCCAACTGAGAGGACTGTACACCTCCAACTGAGAGGACTGTATGCCTCCAACTGAGTGGACTGTACACCTCCAACTGAGAGGACTGTACACCTCCAACTGAGTGGACTGTACACCTCCAACTGAGAGGACTGTATGCCTCCAACTGAGTGGACTGTACACCTCCAACTGAGAGGACTGTACACCTCCAACTGAGTGGACTGTACACCTCCAACTGAGAGGACTGTACACCTCCAACTGAGTGGACTGTACACCTCCAACTGAGAGGACTGTACACCTCCAACTGAGTGGACTGTATGCCTCCAACTGAGAGGATTGTACACCTACAACTGAGAGGACTGTACACCTCCAACTGAGTGGACTGTATGCCTCCAACTGAGAGGATTGTACACCTACAACTGAGAGGACTGTACACCTCCAACTGAGTGGACTGTACACCTCCAACTGAGAGGACTGTACACCCCCAACTGAGTGGACTGTACACCTCCAACTGAGAGGACTGTACACCTCCAACTGAGTGGACTGTATGCCTCCAACTGAGAGGATTGTACACCTACAACTGAGAGGACTGTACACCTCCAACTGAGAGGACTGTATGCCTCCAACTGAGAGGACTGTACACCTCCAACTGAGAGGACTGTACACCTCCAACTGAGAGGACTGTACACCTCCAACTGAGAGGACTGTACACCTCCAACTGAGAGGACTGTACACCTACAACTGAGAGGACTGTACACCTCCAACTGAGAGGACTGTACACCTACAACTGAGAGGACTGTACACCTCCAACTGAGAGGACTGTACACCTCCAACTGAGAGGACTGTACACCTCCAACTGAGAGGACTGTACACCTCCAACTGAGAGGACTGTACACCTACAACTGAGTGGACTGTACACCTCCAACTGAGAGGACTGTACACCTCCAACTGAGAGGACTGTACACCTCCAACTGAGAGGACTGTACACCTACAACTGAGTGGACTGTACACCTACAACTGAGAGGACTGTACACCTCCAACTGAGAGGACTGTACACCTACAACTGAGTGGACTGTACACCTACAACTGAGAGGACTGTACACCTCCAACTGAGTGGACTGTATGCCTCCAACTGAGTGGACTGTACACCTACAACTGAGAGGACTGTATGCCTCCAACTGAGTGGACTGTATACCTCCAACTGAGTGGACTGTACACCTCCAACTGAGAGGACTGTACACCTCCAACTGAGAGGACTGTATGCCTCCAACTGAGAGGACTGTACACCTCCAACTGAGAGGACTGTACACCTCCAACTGAGAGGACTGTATGCCTCCAACTGAGTGGACTGTATACCTCCAACTGAGTGGACTGTACACCTCCAACTGAGAGGACTGTACACCTCCAACTGAGAGGACTGTATGCCTCCAACTGAGAGGACTGTACACCTCCAACTGAGAGGACTGTACACCTCCAACTGAGAGGACTGTATGCCTCCAACTGAGAGGACTGTATGCCTCCAACTCAATCATCAAAACTGCAGACGACACAACAGTAGTAGGCTAGATCACCAATAATGACAAGACAGCCTACAGGGAGGAGGTGAGGGCACTCGGAGTGTGGTGTCAGGAAAATAACCTCTCACTCAATGTCGACAAGACAAAGGAGATGATCATGGACTCAAGGAAATATCAGAGGGAGCACCCCCTATTCATATCGACGGGACAGCAGTGGAGAAGGTGGAAAGTTTTAAGTTCCTCGGCATACACATCACGGACAAACTCACGGACAAACTGAAATGGTCCACACACACAGACAGCGTAGTGAAGAAGGCGCAACAGCGTCTCTTCAACCTCAGGAGGCTGAAGAAACGTGTCTTGTTTCTCACAAACTTTTACAGATGCACAATTCGTGCCCTCAGTTGAAATCGAATTAAATTTTATTGGTCACATACACATGGTTAGCAGATGTTAATGCGAGTGTAGCAAAATGCATGTGCTTCTGGTTCCGTCAGTGAAGTAATATCTAACAAGTAATCTAACAATTCCCCAACAACTACCTAATACACACAAATCTAAAGGAGTGAATGAGAATATGTACATATAAGAATATGAATGAGGCGTATTGCACCTTGGCGTAGGCCAAGGTGCAATAGATGGTATAAAATACAGTATATACATGTGATATGAGTATATATTTAAACATTATTAAAGTGGCATTATTTAAAGTGCCATTATTTCAAGTGACTAGTGATCCATTTCTTAAAGTGTCCAGTGATTGGGTCTCAATGTAGGCAGCAACCTCTCTGAGTTAGTGATCGCTGTTTAGCAATCTGATGGCCTTGAGATAGAAGCTGTTTTCAATCTCTCTGTCCCAGCTTTGATGCACCTGTACTGACCTCGCCTTCTGGATGATAGCGGGGTGAACAGGCAGTGGCTCGGGTAGTTATTGTCCCTGATGATCTTTTTGGCCTTCCTGTGACATCGGGTGTTGTAGGTGTCATGGAGAGCAGGTGGTTTGTCCCTGGTGATGCGTTGTGCAGACCTCACTACCCTCTGGAGAACCTTGCGTTTGAGGGTGGTGCTGTTTCCGTACCAGGCTGTGATACAGCCCGACAGGATGCTCTCGATTGAGCATCTGTAAAAGTTTGTCAGGGTTTTGGGTGACAAGCCAAATTTCACCTTCTTCACCACACTGTCTGTGTGGATGGACCATTTCAGTTTGGACGTGATGTGTACACCCAGGAACTTAAAACCTTCCACTTTCTCCACTGCTGACCCTTCGATGTGGTTAGGGGGTGCTCCCTTTGCTGTTTTCTGAAGTACACAACCATCTCCTTTGTTTTGTTGACATTGAGTGAGAGGTTGTTCTTCTGACACCACACTCCGAGTGACCTCACCTCCTCCCTGTAGATTGTCGCGTCGCTGTTGGTGATCAAGCCTATTACTGTTGTGTCGTCTGCAAAATCAATGATTGAGTTGGAGGCATGCATGACCACGTAGTGGGTGAACAGGGAGTACAGGGAAGGGCTGAGCATACACCCTATAGGGCCCCAGTGTTGAGGGTCAGCAAAATGGAAATGTTGTTTCCTCCCTTCATCACCTGGGGGCGGCCCGTCAGAGGGTCCAGGACCCAGTTGCACAGGAGGGGGTTGAGACCCAAAGCCTCCATCTTGATGATGAGCTTGGATGGTACTATGATGTTGAATGCTGAGCTGTAGATAATGAACAGCATTCTTACATAGGTCTTATTTTTGTCCTGATGGGATAGGGCAGTGTGCAGTGGGATGGCGATTGCATCATATGTGGACCTGTTGGGGCGGTATGCAAACTGAAGTGGGACTAGGGTGGCCGGTAAGGTGGAGGTGATATGATCCTTGACTAGTCTCTCAAAGCCCTTCATGATGACAGAAGTGAGTGCTACGGGGCAGTAGTCATTTAGTTCAGTTATCTTTGCCTTCTTGGGTACAGGAACAATGGTAGCCATCTTGAAGCATGTGGGGACAACAGACTGGGATAGGGAGCAATTAAACATGTCCATAAACACACCAGCCAGCTGGTCTGCGCATGCTCTGAGGACGCGGCTTGGGATGCCGTCAGCAGCCCTGTGGGGGTTAACAAGTTTAAATGTTTTACTCACGTCGGCGAAGGAGAGGGGGGGACGCAGTCTATGTTAGCGAGTCGCAACAGTGGCACTGTATTATCCTCAAAGCGGGCAAAGAAAGTGTTTAATTTGTCTGAAAGCGTGACGCCGGTGTCCGTGACATGGTTGTTTTGTTTTTGCCTCTCTCTCTCCTAAACCCATGTTATCTCAGGTCATACATTCCTGGCAGAGTATCTCTCCCCCTGGTCATGCAGAAAGGGAGGGAGAGAGTACAGAGAGAACAAAGGACTTCACTTGACCAAACTCCTAAATCCACAAAATGGGAGAATTAAACCATTTCTACATTTGCGAATGTGGGTCCGTGGACACTTAACCTGTTACTCCTACCCCCTACTTTTTCAAACATTCTGTTAAAAATCACGCAACATTTCAGCGCCCTGCTGCTCATGCCAGGAATATAGTATATGCATAGGATTAGTATGTGTGGATAGAAAACACTCAGACGTTTATAAAACTGGTTAAATCACGGCTGTGACTATGACAGAACGTGCGTTTCATCGAAAAGCGCAGGAAAATCTGATCACTGAAAATGGAAATATATATCCATCCGCCACACACAACCCATTGATAAAGGCGAACCACAATAAATGGGGCTGAGGTTGCAATACCTACAGCTTCCACACGATGTCAACAGTCTTGTCATTTGCCTAGGCTTTGTTTCTTGGTCAAATGAAGAAGAGACAAGCCATTTCTTCCGGTCTCCGACCGGATATTTTGGTTGAGATTTACCCAGACATCATCGCCTCGTGATCAAATTGGTCGCTTATTAACGTGTACTAATACCTAAAGTTGCATTACAAAAGTATTTCAAAGTGTTTTGTGAAAGTTTATCGACGACTTTTTTAATTTAAAAAAAATGATGTTACGTTATAAGACGCTATTTTTTTTTCCGTTTATCACACAGTCTTCATAGATCGATATCTAGGCTATATATGGACCGATTTAATTGAGAAAAAAAAGACCCAATAGTGATTATGGGACATCTAGGAGTGCCAACAAAGAAGATGGTCAAAGGTAATGAATGTTTTATATTTTATTTGTGCGGTTTGTGTAGCGACGACTATGCTAATTATTTGGTTACGTCCCCTGCGGGTCTTTTGGGGTGTTACATGCTATCAGATAAAAGCTTCTCATGCTTTCGCCGAAAAGCATTTTAAAAATCTGACTTGTTGCCTGGATTCACAACGAGTGTAGCTTTAATTCAATACCCTGCATGTGTATTTTAATGAACGTTTGAGTTTTAACTAGTACTATTAGCATTTAGCGTAACGCATTTGCATTTCCAGATGTCTAGATGGGACGCCTGCGTGTCAGGTAGGAGCAAGAGGTTAAGGGACAGTTAGGACGTGTGTGTTTCATTTGGTGATCTCATGAAGGACAGGAAACACACATAACGGTACCTCTTAATAAAGTGTACATTTCCCAGCTGTCAGGTGTACATCTAAATATTGTGAAAAGTATGTGATTAAACATTAAACTATTTGTGAAAAGATGTAACGTTTTCATATAAGGATGAACTAATCAGTGGCCACACCCCAGTGGGCCTAGACATCACTTTAGGTGTCATGAACAGCCCTTTTCTACTGTAAGGTATAAAACCCACTGCTGAAGAAATTCACACCAGTCCAGGCAAACTCCGGTAAAAACTAAGGTTGTAGAGTTGAAGTCGGAAGTTTACATACACCTTAGCCAAATAAATGTCAACTCAGTTTTTCACAATTTCTGACGTTTAATCATTGTAAAAATCCCCTGTCTTAGGTCAGTTAGGGTCACCTCTTTATTTTGAGAATGTGAAATGTCAGAATGATAATAAAGCTTTAACTTCCTGACTGATGTCTTGAGATGTTGCTTCAATATATCCACATAATTTTCCTTCCTCATGCCATCTATTTTGTGAAGTGCACCAGTCCCTCCTGCATCAAAGCACCCCCACAACATGATCCTGCCACCCCCGTGCTTCACGGTTGGGATGGTCATTATGGCCAAACAGTTCTATTTTGTTTCATCAGACCAGAGTACATTTCTCCAAAAAGTATGATCTTTGTCCCCATGTGCAGTTGCAAACATTAGTCTGGCTTTTTATGGCGGTTTTGGAGCAGTGGCTTCTTCCTTGCTGAGCGGCCTTTCAGGTTATGTCGATATAGGACTCGTTTTACTGTGGACATAGATACTGTACGTTTGTAACTGTTTCCTCCAGCATCTTCACAATGTCCTTTGCTGTTGTTCTGGGATAGATTTGCACTTTTCGCACCAAAGTTCGTTCATCTCTCGGAGACAGAACGCGTCTCCTTCCTGAGTGGTATGACAGCTGTGTGGTCCCATGGTGTTTATACTTGCATACTATTGTTTGTACAGATGAACATGGTAATTGCTCCCAAGGATGAACCAGGCTTGTGGAGGTCTATAATGTTTTTTCTCAGGTCTTGGCTGATTTATTTTGATTTTCCCATGAAAAGCAAAGAGGCACTGAGTTTGAAGGAAGGCCTTGAAATACATCCACAGGTACACCTCCAATTGACGCAAATTATGTCAATTAGCCTATCAGAAGCTTCTAAAGCCATGACATAATTTTCTGGAATTTTCCTAGCTGTTTAAAGGCACAGTCAACTTAGTGTATGTACACTTCTGACCCATTGTGATACAATGAATTATAAATTCTGATTATAATCTGTCTGTAAACAGATGTTGGAAAAATGACTTGTCTAGAAGAAAAAGAAACGCACACCTATTTAGGCGAGGTGCTGGCTAGCGGAGTAGAAAACTTGAAAATAAAAGAGAGCCGCACACTCTAGGAGCTCAAATGCAAAAATGTAATTTCCAATGTTTTGATAGCCAAGCTGTCTTCATCAGGGTATAATCACAAACACTGCGGGATGACTCGTTTATGTAGTGTCAAAAGACACAGGTGTCTGTAATCATGGCCAAGAGTGGCCTAATATCATTGGTTAATTATGAAATATTAAAATGGCATACAAAGAACAGCATACAAACAAAAAATGGATAGCATACGATCATAAATTCATTTTCGACTACACAAGCTTACAAACAGTTACAATGGCAAAGTCACAATAATCACAAGAAATACATTCCATTTGTTGATGATTTGGATCAGGCTTGTATTCTGAAAAATGAGGGAGTAAGAGCAGTCTGACTGAGTGGACCCTGCAGTGTCACAGAGCTTTTTCATACGCGCGACCGAGAGAATGCCTTTCTTGTTTACCTTTTATATTGATGACCTGGAGCCGGTGGGTCTGGCGACGAATATGTAGTGAGAGCCAGCCGACTAGAGCATACAGGTCGCAGCGGTGGGTGTTATAAGGGGCTTTGGTAACAAAACAGAAGGCGCTGTTATAGACTGCATCCAGTTTGCTGAGTAGAGTATTGGAAGCTATTTTATAGATTATATCGCCGAATTTGAGGATCGGTAGGATAGTCAGTTTTACTAGGGTGAGTTTGGCGGCGTGAGTGAAGGAGGCTTTGTTGCGAAACAGAAAGCCAATTCTAAATTTGATTTTGGATTGGAGATGTTTAATATTAGTCTGGAAGGAGAGTTTACAGTCTAGCCAGGCACCTAAGTATTTGTAGTTGTCCACATGTTGTAAGTCAGAACCGTCCAGAGTAGTGATATGCTGGTCGGGCGGGCAGGTGCGGGCAGTGATCGGTTGAAGAGCATGCATTTAGTTTTTCTTGCATTTAAAAGCATTTGGAGGCCATGGAAGGAGTGTTGTATGGCATTGAAGCTCGTCTGGAGGTTTGATAACACAGTGTCCAAAGAAGGGCCAGAAGTATACAGACACCTAGGTATTTGTAGTTGTCAACATATTCTAGGTCAGAACCGTCCAGAGTAGTGATGCTAGTGGGGCAGGTGTGTGCGGGCAGCAAACGGTTGAAAAGCATGCATTTGTTTTTACTAGCGTTTAAGAGCAGTTGGAGGCCACGGAAGGAGTTTTGTATGACATTGAAGCTCATTTGGAGGTTAGTTAACACAGTGTCCAAAGAAGGGCCAGATGTATACAGAATGGTGTCGCCTGCATAGAGGTGGTCCTGGGAGTCACCAGCAGCAAGAGCGACATCGTTGATATATACAGAGAAAATAGTCGGCCCGAGAATTGAACCCTGTGGCACCCACATAGAGACTGCCAGAGGTCCGGCCCTCCGATTTGACACACTGAACTCTTTCTGTGAAGTAATTGGTGAACCAGGGGAGGCAGTCATTTGAGAAACCAAGACTATTGAGTCTGCCAATAAGAATACAGTGATTGACAGAGTCGAAAGCCTTGGCCAGGTTGATGAAGACGGCTGCACAGTACTGTCTTTTTTTGATGGCGGTTATGATATTGTTTAGTACCTTGAGCGTGGCTGAGGTGCACCCGTGACCAGCTCGGAAACCGGATTGCACAGCGGAGAAGGTGCGGTGGGATTCGAAATGGTCAGTGATCTGTTTATTAACTTGGCTTTAGAAAGGCAGGGCAGGATGGATATAGGTCTGTAACAGTTTGGGTCGAGACTGTCACCCCCTTTGAAGAGGGGGATGACCGCGGCAGCTTTCCAATCTTTAGGGATCTCAGACGATACAAAAGAGAGGTTGAACAGACTGGTAATAGGGG